>NC_092691.1:16746989-17046989 GCF_964275005.1 Diadema setosum
CCTCGTGGTGCTTGGGCCCCTTTTGAATATCAGTGTATTTCTTTCAGCATGTTTATGTTTTGAAATCCACCCTGCGGGATGTAGGTCGCATAAACAAGCATTCATGAAACCAGCGACATTATACTCGGAGTGGAGGAGAACAGGGGCCGCTCAAAGTTTTACATCCACACATCTCTTTAACTTAATCAATAATTCACGGTGGTTTTGAACAGGGAGGCTTTCTCACTATGTTGTGAAGCTGTCATAATACAAAGCGGAAGAATTACTCTTTGTTTATTTGTTTATTTGTTTGTTTTCTTTCTTTTTGTTTGCATTCTCGAAGGTATTAGGGAACTTAAATATCAAACTCTGCCTTTAGTCAAGTTAAGACAACAACTATTTCCTATACTAAATGTATTAACCAAGACGAAAGACTGCTGTCTGATTGTGGATCATGATGTAGCTCACTTGTGAAAGCTAACGCCTTTCCTGGCAATGTTCGTCCTTCAAAATAAAACGTACGGGTAAATACACTGAAAATACATGTTAATCATTTGCGACATTTTAAGGTAATTGAATATATGACGTTCGTTTGTAACCTAAGAATAATCGGAGTAATCGTGGTAATGACTATAGAAAACATGACAAAGCAGCGATGAAGTAGAGAAGAGACAACAGTTCTAAAATAGGGTGATATGTGTATGTTTTCTTGTAAATATTACGACGGTGAAAAATTAGCAGATGTACGAGCATTTACAGTCACTAAGTAAGTCATTCTCTGCTCTAGATCTTATAGGTACCTCCTTTTACGAGACGTTGACATAATTTACGATGAAAGTAAAGCAAATCGCTTTAAGTGTGAGCAAATGGTGAGGAAAGAGAATAAAACACATCGTTTTGACGGCTTCAAATAAACATGAAAACGACAGTACTTAAATATGTTGTTAATCGTTCGACACCACTCGAAGCTCAATCTACAATGAATCACTCCACCCATAATGCGTTGCTCATGACCACATGCCACATGTACATATTACATGTAAGCTAGGCCACATTTATAAAGAGCTTGCTTCCAAAGGGTGCTAAATCCATTGAAAAATGATGGATTTAGCGCCTTTTGGAAGCAAGCTCTTCATATACCCAGCCGGGGCTAGTCCGAAACCACGGTCATACGGCCCATAAGCTCGACATTGAAAAAAAAGGGGGGGGGGGGGTTATACAGCCCACGAGTCATACAGCCCATTAGCTCGACAAATAGGCAAACAAGGACCACTGTAGAAACAAAAAGTCCATAAGACCGACACTGCATACATTAAACCCCGAGATGTAATGAGTGTCGGACTCGCGCATGGGCCTTGCTTTACTAGTGTCGGACTCATGGGCCTTATTTTCTTAGTGTCGAGCTCGTAGGATGTATGACTCATGGGTGTCGGACTCATGACGTGCACTCACTCAGCCTTGCAAGTTTTATTCCTATAAACATTCAAATTGTTCTTGTATTCAATTTCATGACAAAATACTAGTTACAGGTTTATTATTCTCTTATCATAAGAGGTTGGGGTAGGAACACAAGTAATCAAGCAGGATTCCTGAGAGAAATTGATTTGACGAGTGTTTCTTCTGTGAAATTACTCGAGACAAAGTTATGATATCGTTCGATGCAGAATAACTTTAAAATGAAACAAAAGCAAGGTAGACATTGTGCCCTTAAACAGACAAAGACAACTTGCCCATTATCGAAAATTCAGTGGACAAGCCCTCCAGGACCACACAATGTACATGTTTATATTTCAGCTGCTTGGTATTGTAATTGTAACATATACATCATTGGCATTCAACCCTCGTAAGACTAATACAATATTCATTTTAATGTGGCAACTCTGACTTCTTTCGAAAGGGTTAAAACTGTTTGAACCCATATACTAAAAATAAATTATTTTTACGAGACTTTCAGAATGACTGGACTGCTGTCATTCATGGAGTGTCATGTGAATAAGCTTAGTAGACTCAGCAAACATGCGAGTGGCGATGGGTGAAGGATAGACCGGACGTGTTGGAAGAAACACAGCCCCATCGATTTGTTGATCACAAATTGATAATTTCAATTATCGTCACTGGGTGTTGAAATAATCGGAAAAAAAATGTTTGAAATTAAGACGGAGGGAATGGGAATTTGTTTGCCTCAAGCCATCTGCGTCATATCCGGTGCGAATCGAGTTTATCATCTTAGTCTCTCTTTCCCTCTCTCTCCCTCTCTCTTAGGTTGGGAAGTAAGGACATCGACAGATGGGACTGTAGAAAGATGACGAGCACAATATTCCATACAGTTGTTTCCTTCAGAAGGTTACATACGTGTATAATGATAACAATGTATACTTATCATTCATGCGTGCAGGCGTTTGGTATCCCGTTTAACCAGTTGACGGTCACTATTCGTATACGATTGGTCATGAATTTGTGCTGGTGAAGTTCTTTCCAGCGTGTAAGCAGCAAAATGATTGAAAAGATCGTAGCCTATTTACCATCAAAATTAATTAGATTTGGAAGTCATAAGCTGGGTGAAATGAGTTGAAGTAGCCACGTCAGGAAATCCTGTAAGAAGGTATTATGTTACTTTAAAAGAAGACTGTACTGACATGTACAAACAGGCATAGAAATCTTTTCTTTGATATGTAAGACCTATCGTCTGAAAGAAAAGGCTTCAAAAAATTCCAGATAAGCTTATAATCATACCTCATTACCCTTCTCATAACATTTCTTTCTGAAAGTCGAGGGGCTAGGTCCGCAGTCTCCATACTTCCTGCGCTGGAAGGCAAATCGCTTGGTGGTCTACTTTTAGGCTCGAGGTGGTCCTCGCAATTACATGTAACTTCGAATATTCAAATGTTCGTTTTGGTCGTATCGAAGTTTTGAAGTCATATTGCACGTCTTTTCTTTTCTTTTTTATTTCGTATATTTATATTTTTCGTATATTTGGAATATCGAGAAAAAAAAATGTGAATAAGTAAAGAGATATAATATTTTGGGCAGTTTTCACGACGATTGCTACAGAACATGGCTTGGCACATGGGTATTTATTTCACGGTGAATTACCTACACATTTATGCATCATGCACACTCTTGTACACAGAAGTGTACCTATTATCGACTGCAACTAGTACAAACACGTGAGATTTAATTGGCCCCTTTAGATCATTAGCATACATCGAACCAAAAACGGGCACACTTAAAAAAAATGGAAATACGGACTAAAATGTTAACTTTTGGTATTTGCGTAGCTTTGTCTTTAAGGATTTGAAGAACAACCTATCTAAAAAGGAAGTACTGACTGCTGACTATGTAGAGTTTTCTTTTAAAAGGATTGTCGTGTGTGAGTAAGTGTATCAAACGTGTGTTTTTTAACATATTTTTTCTCTAATAATATTTCTCATAATTTGTTTTTATTGAAACATTGCGTCTTCTTTTTCTTTTGGAGAGTGGTCAATATCGTCTGATACTTTTTAATATGACAATATTTTCATGCATGCATTTTTGGGGTGTATTTATTACGCACGGGAATATGTTGTTGACCCCTCAGAGTTACATGTTCTTGTTGAATTTGTTTTAAAAAATGGGACCCTATTAAAAACAATTTCCCCAGACAATACTGACGCCATAGTACATTATAAACAAATCAAACATAACTATTAGATATACAGTGTAATGCTGATGTAATGTCTCCACAAGGTAGCTCATAATGCAGTAATGGATGTCTCCAAGAAGGACCTCATTATAGATGTCTCCGCGAGGGAGCTCATAATAAATGTCGAAAACACGAGAACACGCATCTGTCCTACTCCTCAAGAGATGAATTGAATTTGGCTATTTGTTATTGTTTGTTCTGTGGTGCTCTTTCCTTTTAAAGGATACAACATTCAACACTTGTTAGAATAACAAAGATTGTTTCTTCGTTTTGGAGTTAGTATGTGATGATCTTAGACGAGAGATGATAAAGAGAGTGCTGGTAAAGGCATTTCAAGTCATGTTAAAATTGTTCGGTAACTTACGGTTTTTCCTGTGGGATTCATATCCCATCTTTTATATGCTGGAGAGAAATCAGCTCATTTTACATTGCTGTCACTACCTAGAACAGTCCTCATTGAGTATTTTTCGGCAAAGTGTATAAATTTTCGCAGTTTTTGCCTTACAGTTCTTCTTAAGATTTTAAAAAAAAAAGTATTTTACCCTCAGGATGAGGCTTATGGGGACATATTGCTATTATGACAATTTGCTAAAAGTTATCTGAAACTGTTTCAACATAACTTGCCAGTCATTATCTGCCGGCTTCTTCTATCGATGCACTGCGTTGTATGTCTGTTTGCTTGTTTGTTTGTTCCCATTTTTTAATACGTATGCCACCAGAACTGCATCAGTACTCAGCCGTCCCCAATAGAGATGGATGCAATAAGGCATGGTAACAATACCCACACAGGCACACAAGACGAAGCTCGTTATTTTTGGAGTGTTTCGCCTTGATGTGAATGTGATTATAGACAGTCGCCCCTCGTGGTGATATTGATGTCAAGTCAACAAATCAAATGAGTGAACAGATGACCACCTTAAGGCAACTGCACACACTGGTGGAGGAATGATATTAAACTCGTCACCAGACATTGCCAGACAGTCGATGTCGCCACACTTAGTGAGCGAAGAAAAGAGAATGATCAGACAAAATAAACTATCGAAGATTATGAATACAATGTTAACAATAGTAATAACACTGATAACAAAGAGTAGACCGTTACTAATAATACCACTGAAAATGGTAATTGCATTCATTCATTCATGTATTCATTTATATAAGCAAAATAAATGAATGAATGAAAAAATGAATGACTGGTAATTGTATTGTAATAATGATAATGAATGCAACAATATTGTTTGCAATTATCACTGGGATAATTATTATGCCAATAGATATAGTGTTACTCATATTGCTGCACCTATTTTATGCTTCATATTTGTCAGCACAGTGGCGCAAAAAAGGAGATATCTGTGTAGCTACTACTTTAACGTTTTTCAGTTTAATTTTCACATCGAAGGTGCTAATAGTGAACAGGTAACCACTAAAAGACATACTTTTGGCAACGTCTAAAGGTGACAGAGCAGCGTTCTGCGAGATGTCGTGTATATATACGTTTTCAGTG
Organism: Diadema setosum; assembly: GCF_964275005.1. Classification (NCBI taxonomy): domain Eukaryota; kingdom Metazoa; phylum Echinodermata; class Echinoidea; order Diadematoida; family Diadematidae; genus Diadema; species Diadema setosum. The sequence goes on from NC_092691.1 coordinate 16,752,155, forward strand.
CAAGTAACATCTGCAAATCAATTCTATGAGTTTTCAGAATCTTCAGGGCAAAATTCTTTCTTTGATGCTAGCACCTTGATTGCAAATTGTCTCTGGGTGGATTCTCTTCTTGTTAAAGATATTGAGAAAGCAGTACCACGTGGCACATCCCACTTTCTTTGGTTTTCGAATTGAATTTTTCAGTCAACAGGCGTATTAGATCACCTATAACTAAAAGCTCCGTACCATTTTCAAATCGGTTCGGAATAAAGAATATGACATGTGCCCAACATAACAGCAAAAGTTACACTGAAATTGGACAAATTAGAAAAAAAGTATGATGTATTTAAGTTTTATTTAAGTTTTGCCACATCACAATGGCCACATTTAGATACGCAAATTACCTCACAACTTTCAAACTCGTTTAGTACGTAAGAATGAGTTATTCATGAATGGATTTTCTCCAAATAATTTGGCAACTTTCTCCCTTGAGAGTTACCATCGCAAAGTTACTTGATTTGAACTTTTCAAAGAATGTTAGTAAAGACTTTCTGTTCGAATTCATGGATATGTTGTATCTCAAATGTCATGTCATTATTCAATTGGCAAATGTAAATTTTGAACAATGAGAAAATGCAGAGATACTAAAGTTTGATATACCCTGTACCACAATAGATTTCATCTAAACTTCTTCCGTATAACTACCCCTTAAGAGTCAAAGCGAGTGTGGAGCGGCATCACACATTAACTCTCTTAACTGACAAGAGCTAAACCTAACACTCCTGACTGTTATCATGAACAACACAACGAGACCAAAGACAATCAACGTTGACTTCAAACCAACCGAATGTCGAACTGAAAGTGATTGTATTCCGGTCAGTATTCAAATAAGACTCTAGTATGCAAACGTTACTCTGGACAGTAGATGTGAGCTGTCTGAAAGAGTTCTTTGAGCATCTCTTGGGCATAAAGTTCAAATGCAAAACTTCACAAGTGGCTGGCAATGCCCGGCCACTATTTGGCGAGTGGCCAGCAATAGATATTGTTTGTTGTTTTTGCCATAAACTTACTGACATTGTCTTGAAATTTGCGCAAGGGGTAAAAAGATCGGGAGTAGTTTATTTTCCTGCCTGTGATTGATGGTCTGAACTTGACAAAGACATATATGAAATATTATGATAAAGATTTTTTTCTGTTTTTTTTTTTCTGTTTTCTATAGCCTCAAGTTTTCCATGTGTGCATTACTTTTGCTCTAGGCCTACTAAAAGAAAATGATCCACAAAACATGACTTTTGATAATTACAGAAACAGTAGCCATCCAGCGACCAACGACCGGGATTTCTCTTACCACCGTGAGTGACATAGTGTTTTCATTCATTGTAATTCTTTAGCCTGTCTGCCCATGTTTATTATAGTTGTATGTTGTATACCTTAAGATAGTGTTACATAACCCTATAGATAATTGTTCAGACCCAAACTGACTTCTGACTTAACAAACTACTTCTTAAGTAGCTCTTGACAACTTAGTGTTCCATCTGAAATTGTGGGGACTAATTTGTAAAAACAGATCATGCAAGCATGTTGTGAAACTGTGACCGTTAGTCTGAATGCAGGATGCGCTTTGATCACCTGTTCCTGTCCCCATTTGATCCTTCGTATACACCACGTGCCCGGCAGCCACGGCAGTTTCAGGCCACCGTGGACAAAACGGAACCCGGCCTTTTTGCTCACTGTAAACGGGGTCTTAGAGGTAGTGGTCGTGGGACGCGACAGGAAATATTGTGTAGTCTAGCCTGATAAGACGCCGTGTGAACAGCGTCTGGTTGCTACATGTTTACTTAAAGGTTTTCGGAAATACAAATGCATGTTGATTTGTGTTGATTCATGATACCCTCAACATCACTTTTGCGGTGAAATGAATATCTTGATACATTCCATATATATTTAACTAATTTTTCTTCTATTTTTCTTCAGATTACTTGTGCACGCCCACACACACAAAAAAAAAATATATATATATATATATACATATATATATCTTTCCAAACCAATATTCCTGTTGTGACCTCATCTGTCCATCGTTGCTTAAGTACTGATATCTTTAACAAAAGGCATTGGAATGCCCCTTCCCCTCGACTCAGCATAACTCGCATGTTTCTGTGATATGAATGCGACTAACAAAAGACATAGCGAGGGAAGCAGAGCGTTTCACATCGAATTGTGAGGATGATATTTTCTGATAATCATGCGACATGTAAATGCTGTTAGTAATGTGTTTAAAGGCTTATCGCAATCTCTCTTACTTGTCGTGCATCATATAACTTTATCTTTTCAAGTCTCTCATACTTCTGCCTAAGTATTTGCTTATCTGTTTTATGAAACCGCATTATCGAGCAATTTTAATATCATGTACCATAAACGTCTTGCTCAAAGCGTGTGTGCATTAATTCACTTATTAAGCTTTCTTTCATTGTGATATATAGCGACTTACAATGTTCTTATTTGTTTTAGCCAAAACGTAGAAAGTCTTGTAAGACCCATACACAAAAAAAAAAAGAATATTCATGATGACCTCTTACTTAAGATTAAACATATATCTAATTAACCCCTTTCATACCAAACTCCTCCAGACGTCATCCGAGCGCACTCTAGACGAACGTCTGGGGTGTGATTCGTACACGAGGTGCGGGCAGAGCACCGTTTCATACCAGAGGCTAGACAAGGCTCTTGTCTTTTCTTTTCTTTTTTTTTTTTTTGCGTCCGTATCGGGCACACGTTACCAAGGCAGCTATTTCTTTTAAAATCGTTTCTTTCTTTCCTTCTGCAGTTCATCATAACCTTAAAATCAAGTCAAAATATTAAGTACAGCGTTTAAGATTAAAAGGTCAAAATCACACTTCCTAACTATTCATCATTACAGATTATCAATATTGTCATCACTGATTTTATCGTCATTACTTGCATGCACGTTGCATGTATAATGCATACTGTACAGTGAATTGTGTACACGTTTTTTTGTTGTTTTTTTTTTTTCAACTTACGTAGGTCTAATGATACAAAGCGCGCGCTTATGACCACGTTCTAGGATTTCCGGTTCCGGTCGACATCCAGTGTTCTTGCGGAGACCTTTCATATCAGAACGACATCCAGTGTTCACCAACTGTTCGTCCACCAGTGGCGGATCCAGAGGGGGGCGCAAGAGGCGCACGCCCCCCCCCCCTTTATTCATCGTCAAAAACAAAAGAAATAAAAAGAAAAAATGAATGAAACCCGGAAGTGGCGCCAGAAATATTAGTTGCGCCCCCCTTTACAAAATTCCTGGATCCGCCCGTGGTCCACTGTTCATCCACTGTTCACCCGAGAGTCTTATTTGGGCTCTTCATACCAACAATGGTCTAGGGTGAACAGTGGACGACCTCAGGACGTCATCCACTGTCCAGCGTCTGGTATGAAAGGGGTAATTGTTTTGAAGTATACATTATATTTCGTTTCTTGTTTTCATGTTTTAACTACCTTCACAAGCTGTGTTGTTCCGAATCAATGCCACCATCATTATACATTCACTGGATCAACTGACATAGCAGATATGACAGGTGTTGGAAACTCATCCTTCAATTTACTAGATACAGTGTCACTCCTTTACCTCCGAGATATTTCATATTTCCCAGAGAGTTAATGCATGTCTCATCCGTTCCCGGCGGTAAAGTTCTGCAGAATGGTTGGTGTTTTTTTTTTTTTTTTTTTTAGTGTATGCACCGGTGTTAACTTCTATTTAAATCAAAGAGATTGTGCTTAGACAAGATAAAAAAAGAAAATAGGCAAGATGAGGTTTTTTCCCCAAACATTTTAAGGTCAAAGTGTTTGAAGGTGTACTGATTGTTTTACTGTGATGCCGGAGCGTGATCAGCTGTGGATTTGCTACACTTATTAAGCCTATTATTATGGGGGTTATGGTGTTTGTCTGTCTGTCTCTCTGTGTGTGTGTGTTTGTGTGTGTGTGTGTGTGGGGGGGGGCGTGTGTGGGCGTGTGCGCATGTGTCTAAAAGCTCGGATCAAAGTATTTGTTTTTGCCTATTATTGGTATCTTTATCCCCTCAATTTGTGACACAAACGCCACTTAATCACCATCGCCATCAGATTTAAAGATAGTGACAGAGTGGGAGTGCATGCAGGGACATTATAGAATTCTAACGCGAATAGTCAGACCCTATTATATAGATGATGACTGGCGGGGGAGGGAACATACCGAATGTTCCACCCGAAGGGTTTGAAATGCTATTGAGGGAGGTTATAAGTCCCTCGACTTCGTCTTGGGACTTATAGCCTCCCGAAATAGCATTTCAAACCCTGAGGGTGGAACGTTTGGTACATGTTCCCGACAACAAAAGTCATCATCTGTTATATTATATAGGGTTAGTCAAATCACACTTTCGTACGCATTACAATAATTGGTCATCTGCTTTTTCACATTGTATGGAATAGGCAAATTTATCCTATCGATTGCGTGAAAAATATGATCGTTCAATCGTTTGGTATCGTTTGTCATTTGTTACGTGGAAATGTTTTCCCATGGGAGAACATTACAAAAATGTTCTGCCCATGGGCGAACATAACCAATGTGCCTCCATCATGTGACTGTGTTTAGCCAATCACGAACCAGTATTTGACTAATCAATTTAATATATAGTAATGTCATTTCCTCAAAGTTACAGGTACGACTGGTTTCTCTGCAAATCCTCTGTGTGAGGTATAAATGGATCATAATTGTACGCAGCGGGTGGGTACTGCCCCCCCCCCCTCCCTTTTCAGACTGGGATGGTACATTTGCAAATGATTTGATCAGTAAATCAGAAAATCACGCTACAATCAAAGAATTTAGTTTGATTCTTTTTGTGTATTGCCAATTACATTTCTCGATACCCTTGTTCACTGCCGTTTTGTCAATTCCGGTGAGCACTATTCACCTTCATAGACTAAGTAATGTAGATAAGGAGGGCGCTGTTCGGCTTTGCCGGATATGGCTGTGTGAAATCCCATTCCTGCAGTTTTTTGTTGAGTTTTACTCATTTTAAATCCCGGTGGATTATGAACTTGCTACTATGAATTCAGAATGACATATTGACTCTTGGGGACTTTCAGTCATATTCCAGAGCGTTTTATCTTCGGTAAGTTCCTCGTTATTCCTGTGACCGATTACCATCTTGCCTATTGGCTCCGTTCGTTAAAGTGTGTGCGGGAATATGATAAAGAAACGAGACCGTCCAGCCCCCGGCCCCGAGTGTGCCGGGGCGATGAAACCGGTGCCGACAGCCCCCGCACCAACGCCCACAGGATCCCCAGATCCGAAAAAGTGTCGTAAGGATACGAAAGACAAAATGCCGAGTGAAACTGAAATGATCAGAGACATGTGGCTTCGCATGCCTACTCTCGATAAGCTTTCAAAGCAATTGGATAGTCTGTGTAGCCGTATGGACACACTGGAGACAAAGGTCAAAGATCTCGAAAACCAAAACAGAGATTTTGAAGAGGGGGTTGGGCATATTGAAACTGAGTTGCAGGAGATACGAGAGGTACTTGTCACGAAGGCATCATCTGTAGAGTTGAAGAAAGTCAATGAGCAGATTGTAGATCTAGTGAATAGGAACAAGCGAAACAACATTGTGATTCACAACATTCCTGAAGGTGCTGAGGGTAGTACACCAGATTGCTGTGGGCTTGTACACAGCATCCTCCGGGACAAGCTAGGAATCCAGGCCAGTATGGAGATAGAAAGAGCCCACAGAACCCCGATGGCTAGACCTTCCACCCAACACCGCAACGCCAACGGAAAGCCTCGACCAGTCCATGTTAGATTCCTTCGTTACCGGGATCGTGAGTCAGTACTGAAGAAAGCCACACAGACAAAGAACCTGGAGGTCCAAGGTCAACGCATCTTCATTTCTGACGACATACACAAAACCACACGTGAGCAACATCGTCGCATGGTCCAGAAAGTGATGCAAATGAGAAAGGAAGGCAAGTTTGCCTTTATCCCTTGGAGTGTACCCAGAGTCATCAAATACAAAGATGGAGGGAAGGATTCTGCAGGCCCGCTAAAAACCCTGAAAGACTTTGACTCTGAGTCGTAAGCTGAAGGCTGCTGGAAGTGTATGATTTGCAACACCACATTCCACTGTGGATTAAGTACCGGGTATAATTGTATAGTTTCAACAAAAGACTGCAGGGATTCAGTCAGTATTTTGAGAGCTGCTTAGTTTGTGTTAGAGTTCAAGTCAGTAGTCTATTACCCTGTCAGGCAGTATTGCATAAAACTGCACTGCCTGTGTGTGTATGTATGTAAGGTCACAGTCAATACGTGTTACGACAAGGTTGTTTCTGATTTGAAACCTTGTTTTTCACCTTGCACGTTTGTCGCCTTTTTGTTGTAAAGTTATCTCAATTACCACTTTTTTTGTTTTGTTTTGTTTATTTTTGGCAGAATAATTTTATTTTTGTCTCATGCGTAGTCTACTTTGTACATCCAACATGTCAGACAGATTTTATGATGGAGATCAAATAATTTGGAGTTTAATGTTAGCACTATACTGTGATACTCCTTCATTATGGCTTTAAAACTGAATACTTTTAACTGTCGTGGATTGCAAAACTTTTTTAAAAGAAAGAAGATTTTTCATTATTTGAAAAGCACTGGTACTGATATTATTTTCTTGCAAGAAACACATTCAGATAAAAAAGATGAAATGTTATGGAAAACTCAGTGGGGTGAACTAGCTTTTTTTTCAAGCTTTAATTCTGCTAGCAGGGGAGTAGCCATCCTTATTAGAAAAACTGTTTCTGTTCAGATACTCTCATTATTTAGTGACCCTGAAGGTAGATTTATTATATTAAAGGTGATTTTAAATGAATTACAAATGACTTTGGTTAACATATATGCCCCAAACAGGGATGAACCTGACTTTTTGTTAAAAGTCTTTGCTGAAGTTGATAAATTAAGCAGTCCCATCTTATTTATAGGTGGAGATTTTAATTTAGTAATCAGTCCTCTTGATTATCAAGGTATAAAACCTCAACATTCAAATAAAAATTCCAGTGAAATGCTGTGTAATTTGATGGAAGAAATTGGACTTGTAGATGTGTGGAGGCACTTTCACCCTAACTTAAGACAGTATACTCGTCACCAGAAAAACCCAAGGGCCTTATCCAGACTTGATTTTATTTTAGTGTCTAGTAATTTTATAGATAACTGTGTAAGCTCTAAAATATTACCTGGAATTCAATCAGATCATTCTATTGTACAAATTTCATTTAAGGACAATCAACCCAAAAGGGGAAGAGGTTTTTGGAAAATGAATTGTCACTATCTTCATCATGATTCAGATTTTGTTAATCTTATCAAAGGTACAATCAGTGATTTTAAGGAAGACCATAAAAATTCTGACTGCAATCCTAACATATTATGGGATTCTTTGAAGTGTGTTATTACAGGTGTGAGTATGGAATATTCCTCCAGGAAGAAAAAAGAAAGAAATAATGAAAAAAATAAGTTATTATTTGATATTGATGAAATAAAATTACAGATGGCTAATACGGGCCCAACTCCAGATGACAATTCCCTTTTTACAAAGTTAGAAGAATTTGAAGAAAAACTTAATAAAATTTATGACTTTGAGACAAAAGGTTTGATTACTCGATCCAGGATAAGATGGGTAGAAGAAGGGGAGAAAAGTACGAAATATTTTTGTAATTTAGAGAACAGGGGCTGGCAAAAGAAAAATATTTCTAGATTGAAAAACCATGAAGGTAACTTGATAACAGACCCAATTGGAATTCTAAGAGAAATTCAATCTTTTTACGGTGAATTATACTCTATTAGAGATAATGTCCAAGAAATAATTAATGAAAATGATATTAATGAATCTCTTTTTGATAAAATTGATATTCCACAACTATCTGAAGATCAAAGACAATCTTTAGACTCTCCTCTTACAAAACAAGAACTGTTTAATGTCATTAAATCCATGAATACGAACAAAACCCCTGGCTTTGATGGTTTACCGGTAGAGTTTTACATGGTATTTTGGCTTGACATAAGTGACATGTTGATAAATTCTTTGAATTTCTCCCTACAAAATGGAGTTTTGTCACCCTCACAAAGGAATGGCATAATCACTCTTCTCCCTAAGAAAGACAAAGACCCTCTTTTTATTAAAAATTACCGTCCTATTACACTGTTGACAACCGATTATAAAATTGTGGCCAAGTGTTATGCGAACCGTCTTAAGCGCTGTTTACATGATATTATTCATCCTGATCAATCTGGTTTTATGAAAGGTAGGAGCATTAGCCACAACATTCGTTTAGTTTTGGACATCATTGAATACACTGAAAAAAATGATCTTCCAGGATCTATTTTGTTACTTGACATTGAAAAAGCTTTCGATAGCGTCTCCCACAAGTTTTTATTCCTAACCCTAGAAAAATTTAATTTTAGTAAAGATTTTATTGATTCAATCAAGACCTTATATACTGATCGACAGTCATATGTGTTGAACAATGGTTTTCTTACAGACCGCATTCCAATGAAAAGAGGAATTTTTCAGGGATGTCCAATCTCCCCTTATTTGTTCTTACTTGTAATAGAGATAATGGCCCTTTCCATAAGACAAAACAACTTAATTAAAGGTATCCCAGTTAAAAATCAAGAAGTTAAGATCTCTTTGTTTGCGGACGATTCTGTGTGTTTTCTAGATGGTACAGATAATTCTTTTTCTCAACTTTTTAAAACTTTACTCATATTTGGTCAGTTTTCTGGGTGTAAAATCAATTTCAGTAAAACTGAAGCCATTTGGATTGGCTCAAAGAAAGGAAACCAGGTTTTTCCATATATGAATCGTGGTGTTTCATGGAAAAAATCTCAATTCAAGTGTCTGGGAATTGTTTTTTCTTTGAATGTTGCTTTAATTTATGATTTGAATTATAAAGCGAAATTGAAAAAAATAGAACAAACTATAAACTGCTGGAAAATACGAAATCTTTCATTAATTGGCAGAGTTTGTGTAATCAAAACCCTTGTGTTGCCCCAACTAATATATCTCTTCTCCGTTCTTTCCATTAAATTGCCTTCTTCCTTTTTTAAAATGTTGAATAAATTGTTCTTTAAATTTATTTGGAACGGAGGTATAGACAGAGTAAAGAGAAAAGTAATGTGTAATAGTTATATTCAGGCAGGTCTTAAAATGGTGGACCCCTTTTCTTTTGCAACTGCCCAAAAGATGATGTGGGTAAGATGGTTATTGGATGATGATTTTGATGCTTCATGGAAATGTATTGAGCTATCCTTTTTGGAAAGCTTTAATCAAGACGTTCAACTTTTGTGGAAATCCCATGCTCCCGAGAGTGTTTTAAATTCTCTTGGTAATACTCAATTAGCTGAAGCATTACGAAGTTGGTACTTATTTAGAGAAGAAGCTACTATTGAATTTTATGGTAATAAATTTTCAGAGTTAAGTGCATGTCAAGGTCTTTGGTATAACAGATCCATTCGTTCGAAATCTAAACCTTTCTTTTTTTATCCATCTTGGTACCGTAAAAAAATATTTACTTTATCTGATTTATTTAATCCACCCCTTTCTGGCCATAAACTTTTTGAAGAAATTATATTGGATTTTGGTATCCCTGTTACAGACAGGAGGAAATATAATTTTTTGATTAAGAATATACCAGAAGAATGGATGAAGAATTTCGATCCTGATATAGTGGGAGTTCATGAAACAATTGTTCATAAACTAGTGAACACTAAAAAAGTCCCCAAAAGTACGTACAACTTATTACTCGGTTCCCACATCCCGAACAAAAGATATGCATTTTGGAGTGAAATTTTGTCTGTGCCAGTAGCTACGGATTGGGAAAAGGTACACAATACTAATTTTTTTTTGTACTATTGATACCAAACTAAGATCTTTTTATTTTAAGATTTTCCACAAAGCTATTGCATTGAATGATTTTCTTTTTAAGATTAAACGGAAGGACTCCCCTAACTGCTCCCTATGTGATAAAAAGGAGGAAACAATTGTTCATTTATTCTGTGAATGTGAAAAGGTTACCCCAATTTGGCAGGACCTCCTTGACATAATTTCACGGTATAACAGTTCAATCAATAATGTAACCAATTTTGAGAAACTTTTTGGATTTTGTAATGATAAATTTGTTTCATATTTATTTCTGTTAATGAAATATCATATCTACAGTTGCAAGTTTGGTAATAGACTCCCCAATACAGTAGCATTCAAATCTTTTGTTAAAAAACAGAAGGAAATTGAATACTATATAGCAAAAAAGAAAAATAAATTAACTTCCCATTTCAAGAAATGGCGTTTTGAGATTTAACTCCTCCATGCAATTCTCAGGCCATTGTAATAGACCAAGTACATTGAATGCTTATTGGTGCCATATTTTGTTTGTTTGTGTGTTTTTGTACATAGAAAGCCATATTGCGTTATCTATTTGTAATCGCATGTAGTGCATGTAGTACAATATACATTGTAATGTACTAGTAACACTGCCATTTGCTGTCGATTTTGGCTCTTCAGGGGCGATTTCTGAGATGGTAGCCTTCTTTGGCATTGACGTGACCTGACCTCCAGTGAATTGATGAGTGTTTTTAAACTTTACCATCGGAGGTAGGGTTTGCATGACATCTTACAGAGTGCATTGTGGCTGGATTGGGCCGGGTCGGGTGGTGGGATGATCTACATCTATATTTATATGTACAGGGTTTGTGTGTGGGGGTGTGAGTGTATATGTGTTGGGATGAGTATGTGTGGGGTGTGTGTGTGGAGGGGGGGGGAGGGAGGGAGGGAGGGAGGGAGGTGTAGTTTGTGTGGAAGTTCAAGTTATGTTTGGGTGAGGTGGATCTTCTCGCCCCCTGATTTGGCTTGCTCCAGTCTCGGCAGTGCACACACCTTTTTCAGTTGGAAGGGAGGATGAAACTGCTAATTGGTCACCCATTATTTTGTTTACTTGTTTGTTTGTTATATTCTCCTTCCCCATCTCGGATTATCGCTCTTGAACAAGTTCTGATTTGTATATGGTAACTTAATGTTCTGCCTTTTTTGTTCTTTTTTTACAATTCCTCAACGTTGTTCAGTGATTACGTAATTCTAATCAAGTTGATTGTTGTAAATATTGTGATTTTGTATAATTTTTCAATAAAACATAAATTAAAAAAAAAAAGTAATGTAGATAAGCGCAAAGCGGAACGAGAGACATATTCCGCAATTTGCTTTTCACTAAATTTTCTTTGAGTGTTTAGTTTTCTCACTTTCATGATTTGAAAGTTTCAAACTTTTCTGGTACAGTGTACACCGGAACATATGAATTTGAATTCTTAAAATGCGAAATTTCCCTCATGTCCACATCCATTTACGCCGTGTCAACCTTCATAGACTTATAGTTTACTTTGGGGCTGAAAAAAATCCGAATATTCTATAAAAAGTGTGCACCAAGATGGAATTTCGACTCTATTAAAAAAAAAAGCACCCTCGTGTGGGAAAGGGACCTTCATAGACGCTTTTTGGACTAATTTTTTTTCTCCAAATATTCCACCCAAAGTGTGCACCAGATGACTGAATTTCAATTCTATATGTGAAAGCTATCGTGAAGGTGGGGGGGGGGGTACCCTCTCGGCACACACCCTCCGACCGCTCTTTCGCTGCGCTCCCTTTTGCGTGTACGAGTATTCCAAAAATATTGAACGTATTCAATTTTAAATTTTTCAATTTCAATTTCATTTTCGTATTTCTCGATGGAAAATACATAAGATAAAACAAAATATAATACAGAATGTCCACCTTGGATATATACAAAAAGAAATACAAACATATTCCTGCCCTTCCCCCCCCCCCCCCCTACGAAAAATGCCTGCGTATCTCTGTGAAATGGGGTGAAGAAAGTAAAAGAAAGTAAAAAAAAAAGTTTCATGAAATCATAGGAGTAATAAATATTTGCATTATTACCGAGTTGTCGGTAATCACGCATGCAACGTCTTACTAAACTAGCTTTTGCGAATTTGTATTTTAACCCAAGATACAGTATTACGTACACTTAATCGTTGATGGCCCGAAGTGTTTTTAGTGATAATGAAAACTGATACGAGCTTAAACAACTATGTCTTAAGCATGAATGGTCTTAAGTATTAACATAAAATGTCTCTGAATATTTTTTTAATTGTGTTAGCCTGGGTTTGTCTATCCTTGAATCAGAAGGGTCTCACAGGGCATAGCCTACATCTAATCAATTAAATGTCATGGTGCGAGGCGCTTGAAAAATGATCTAACTATTGGGAAAGATTGGGACCTTGTATTCCCTGAAACCACCTATCGATCTTTGTGCACTGGTAAATCATACAGTTTGTAGAGCTGTAAAGACAGGGCTTCATTGCAGCAAGCAGCCATTAACATTATTGTTTCTGCACACATTTTTTTCTTTTAAACAAGTTCTTTATTTACCAGTACATGATACGTATTCATGGAAAAGAGGAGAAGAAAGAGAGAGAAAAACACACTGACGGAAATAATGGAAGATTTAACGAGAGGATAAGTTTTCACTTGTTAACCATGAAAAAAAAAAAATCTTCAAGTGTCCTACAACCCAATGAAATGTATGAATTCAGTGAAGATAACCAGAAAGCATAGAAGTTATCTCATGTGGGCTAGAATTAAACCACACGCGGATATAGAAACTTTATTCAAAACGGTATAGGCCTATACGAGTGCATTTTTTCTTTTATAGATAATTTTGTTCATATCTAAACGTCATATGCACACACAAAAAAGGAAAGAGCAGAAGGATCAAGAACAAGAACATGTTGTAATCTCCAATTTATCCCTCGATGATGACAAGCTTTGAACAGTTATGTCATATTTCGTAAGTTTAGCATTGGAGGATGGTGGTTTAGTTGTTCAACCCATTTGAAGCCTCTTCCCGTTTGAAGATGTTCAAGTTCATCGTTCTCGGTTATGTTACAGCACTTAATTGACCTTTATCAAATGCAGTCGATAATGCACATTATGCGAACCCACGCGCACGTCAATAAGTGACTTCCACCTTGACATCATGCACCAGTTTCCTCCGGTGTATTGAGCTCCCCACAGTACGATCCTTCCTATGATATCTATGCAGACCTTTCAACAACAGCTGGAGAATAGCATGAAGGGTCAGTTCAACCGCAGCGTCCAATTCAGAGCATCTTATTTATTGTAAACGAATATTTGTTTGCCGTTCTTCTGAAGTCGTATTCGATGCCATACTCATCCGCTTTTGTTCGTGTGATAGATTTTTTTTTTTTTTTTTTTTTTTTTTTTGGTGTGTGTCTATTTGTTTGTTTGGCCGTTTCAAACGCATTCATGAGAACGTTCATAATTTGCAAGATTATTATTGTCTCGTATGTGTATATAGAAAATGGCCCTTCGTCGTTTTTAACTTTATAAAGTCACAAACCACCATAAACATCACAATAAATGCAATATCTCCCTGTATTGTCAGGGTCATTGTACTGATTGTCATAACTAGATGAGTCTGACCTTGTGTGGTAATTCGGTGGCTTACGTTCTTAATATTATTCTCGCATTACCCGCTATTGCTGCGAGGGGGAAAAGATAAAACTTTATTGACGTTCAATGCCAAATGCAATGAAAAGATAAACATATACAGGTATATGTATGTATATATATTTATTTATTTATATATATATACATATACATATATAAAATGCATACATACATCAATTACTTTACTCCTTTTTGTATCTTCCAAGATGTTACATAATGATAAACACGGGTTATATTCGTTAATCGGAAATGTAAAGAAAAGTGCCTATCAACGAACCTTCGGACTTACGAAACTTTTTGTTTTTTGTTTTCGGATTAACGAAACTTTTGAATAACAATCCTCTTATCTTCTTCGGCTTAACAAACCTTTAGAATAACAAACCTTATTTTATGTTCGGATTAACGAACCCTCGGAATAAGGAGCTGTCATCGATTAACATATGTAGGGTCATATTGAATTCAAAACATGAGACTGCACTTTTTAATAGGGTTGCTGTTGGTACTTAATGTTGATTAAAAAAAACAGAGATTGTTATAATGATATAGCCAGATTGATGATGTTGATGGTAAAAGTTGTAAACCTAACATTCATGATTCTCACAGAGATGAATAATTACGTAGACAGAGCGGTGGTAATGACCACAAAACACTCGTTTTGAATTACTTAAAGTTGACCAAAATTGATAGAATTAGATGGACTGAGGACAGTGATAATGTTCCAGGGCCGGTATTTTAAACCGCAGGTTTCATTTTTGTAATTGTCTGCTGGCAATTGTTCTCCTCTTCCTCAACCACAATCATAATCCCTTCTTGGTCTTCCGTTTTTAGATCATTCCCCTATTGCTTATTGTCACCCTTCTGGAACAAAACCTGACTCCGACACGACAATATCATTGTGAGACGGGACATTGTCAAAATCACTTTCTCGGGACCTGGATGATTGAGATGAAATTTAAAAAGGAGTATCACTTATTTCCGCCGCATCATTTTTGGTGAGATTATACCGTCTGTTTCGGATATGTATCAATGCGCGACGTGTTTTGTCCCACTTGTTTTGAGTGGTTTACTGAGATGCATGGCATAAATCTGAACCAGGTAAAATACCAACGTTAATTGTGTCCCGTCTCCAGACAAAGCAGTTTTTCTTTGGCAAGTGTATCGCTGGGAAATTTCCAAAGTAGCAACTGTGACAAAGAGTGACAAATAAAGAACAAAACAAAACAAACATTTGATGTCGGTCGTTCGTGTCAATGCAATCACCGCTCAATGTTTGGAGCACATAATTTCCCATGAGTCGTGTTTGCAATGCCAGACTGTATCAGAGTGCGAGTCATGAATCCAGTTAATCAAATAAGGCTTTCGCGTGATCGAGATTTCATCCATTTAGTCAATATCTTAACTATGGACATACGTTTCGTTCAAAAGGCTTTGTGATTCCAATCCACTGAGGTTTGTCTGTCCTCTCTTAGACTACTCATACCAGCCACTGGGCTTTCGGGTTTCGAATAAGTGCATTTAAAAAAGAACTTGTTGCTCCTCGTGCCGAGGAGTTTCTCTGTAGAAATTGAATATAATGATTCGTAGTGCATTTGAGGTCTGCACAATACTTCCCGCTCTCTCAGTGAAAATGGCAGCACGACGCCTACGCTTTGGCCGCATAACCAGACAAGACAGGAGAGAGTAATTGATGGATGCATTCGAGAAAAGGCGAAAATCCTGCTTACATCAAAGTAAGGCGGACAATTTTGGTATCAAAAGAGCACTGGCCAGTGCGATGCCTGCTTATGTATCAGTGCATACCGTTTTATACCTATTGTGCGGTCAATGCGAAATGATAGACTACAATGGAAAATAAACACAACGATTGCCATCATCAGCTCTATGCCGTTCTCTAAAAATCAATAAATAATATACCACAAGAATGTCTTTGCTATTTTCTTGCACACAATGTCTATTCGACTATGTGCATGTAATCATGTGGTCTGCGAAAAACGGAAAACGTGTTTTGTGTTGTGTGTAAATTTGAGGAAGTTGCAATTAAACTTTGTTTCTATAGATGGAGATGGGGGATGAGTAGGACATGGTTTTTCTACGATATCGGCTACGGTAGCGTGAGTCATCTCTTGTCTTCTAAACTACATGATTGTATCCGGTAATCATTACAATGGATGGTATAGTGTGCATGTGTGTGATGAGGAGAATGTGTATGTCGAGTGTATGAGCGAAGCATAATTTACCATATGCAGATGAAACAAAAACCCAGCATTGGTGCTTTAGAATAGTTCTGAAATGTGAGTTAGGGATAGAAACAACCACTGTAAAAAGTCGAATCTGTATAATTGATGTTAAGTATTGTTAAATGCACAAAATGTGAACAATAGTTATAACAAAAATATTTCCAGACTAAACCGTCTACAGTTACGGTTTATTGAGAAAGATACTGATATCTCCTTATATTGTAGGGTTTATAGCGAAAATCTTATATGGTAGGATGTTTTGTGATACAACAAACCTACACATATGCATCAAATGTGATATCTTGAAAATTTTTAAATAACTGCTCCCAAAGGTAAACAAGATCTTTGATAATTCCCTCTGCGTCTTCCCGGTGTGATACCTGCATGGTGTGTTGTGCTCCTCAACAAAACAAAGCACTGTTCCATGAAATTTTCATTTATAAAGTAACTTTGCCTTTTTTTAATGGGGTATATACACATATATAATATATATATATATATATATATATATTAGAAGAAAGAGTCTCAAGTACGCCATGGATCCAACGATTACACAAAAATTTTATTACAAAATTTTCGGTCTGCCTCAGACCTTCGTCAGTGCAAAGACAAACAGCGTGTTTCTACAGAGAATCCGATAGACCTAGCATTTGCAAGCGCGTAATCAAACAGTGCGCTAACGCAGAACCGGGTTGTTTCTACAGAAAGCGCATAATCGGATTGAATCCGATTCTCCACCTGAATGCAGGTGTGACCGGATGTCTGGAAAGTTGGCTGGTGCATTGTGGGCCTGGGTCAAGGTCAAGCATCTAGGCCTGCTTATGATGCGGATGCGATCACCGATTGAACGAAACTGAGCACAGGGCCTGCCTAGCTAGCCTAGCCCTGGGCCGGCGGGCCCGGCCTAGTGTGGGTACAAGTTACGACCGGCTGCTGGACGAATTTGTTTTCATCTAACTTAACGTTAGGGCTCCTACTCTAACGTTAGCTCCAACGTTTATATGGATTAGAAACTAGTTTTGTTTTCTACCAATTCTTTGGTTCGTCAATTTTTCACGGATCTTAAGGTTGGATTTTTATAATTGGATTATCACATGTGACGAGACAACAGCAGTTCACAGAGACACAGCTTCTGTCGCGTCTGACTGAGTTCTGTAAGTTCTATCATCAATTCTAACTAGTTTCTAGAGTAGAAGTAACACTAGAACCTCCTACTCAACTGTTGGGCTACGCCCAACGTTAGGCATATTTCTAGCGTTAGTCTGAAATTTAACGCTAACAAGTTAAGATAAAAAATGATTAGATTAGGGCCTAGCACTAGAGCTGTCTAGCAGCAGTTAGGGGACCTACACGTTTTAACAAATAGGCGTAAAAAAAGAGTCGTTGGGCCTACCGTACTGCGACTGGATACTATCTTACTAGCTGTTACTACTAGCTTACAAGTTAAAATGTTACTATTGTTAGACTACTAGTATTCATGTTAGTGATTTCCACATTTCTACTTGTCATTAGGCCTAACGTTAGATTCTAACGTTAGGCCTACTTTTACTAACGTTTCTTAAAGGGGCCCTGAAATCCAATTTTGTTTGAAAACATCACTTTTGGGAATATAAGGGTAGATCTAACTGTTAGTTCTAAATCCATATTATAGGCTCTATTTTGATTAGACTCTATATTGATTAGAAATGGCTTAAAGTCAATCTAGAACTCGTGTGGAAGGTGTTTTTTTTTTAATAGTTTTGTTGAATATTTCAGTAGATATCTAGACGTACTTTACTAGCGTTACTGCATTACATAGATACTACTGTCTTTACCAATGACTGAAATATTGATTAGAAATGTCTTAAAGTAGATCTAACGTTAGAACTTGTAGCGTGTTTCTAGTTTGGAAGGTGTTTTCTTTTTTTTGTGGGCGTTCGCAAGTAGAGTCTAACGTTAATCTGGAGAATAAAAAGAAAAAGTCGTTAAAAATAAATAGATCTAGAATGTTTCTAACGTTAGATAGAATCTATCCGTTTCACCACAAAAGTGGTATTGAGAACTTGAGAGTATTTTAAATCAACACAAATCAACATGCATTTGAATTTCAGGGCCCCTTTAAATTAGGCCCTAGACCTAGAGAACCACTCTAACTTAACAAGTTAAAACGTTCAGTATAGTCTATTAAACTGTTAGAGTCTTAAACACAAACGGCCTAACGTTCCAACTAAAAGGATCGACTGTGTGTCATTGGATTTATAAGTAACTAATAGAACAAAGGCCTATTAAACATGAGGGCTAACGTTGACTGTTTGTGTTATTACTGTTAACTGTGTTAGACCTCTTTCTTCGGGCAGGTAGGATTTAATTCGGGTACAAACTCGGGTTTATGGAACATTAAAAAACTGTTAGTTATATTCCAAGTCAATGTTAAGTTAGATTTTAGAACAGAAGTAGCTGTTGTTAGGATGCCTAACAAAACAGTTAACGGCTAACGTTAGATAGAGTTGATTCTAACGTACGGTAAAGTTTGTTAGGTAGGCACCTTGCCTCTAAATCTAACGTTAACTAGGTCTAGACATATTCTAACGTTACACCCCAAGTGGACTCACTTTTTCCACTTTTGGATTGACAAAATGTGCTTCAATTATGTTTCGATACTCAGTAAATGAATGTTTGAATTTCCTTTTCCATTTTCGGACTAACGAAACGTCGTATTTTTATAGGCCCTACCAAGATCCATATTTCTATTTGATTCTTTGTCGGATTAACAAACTAGACCCTAGTAACGAACCTTAAGAATAACGACAAAAAGTTCGTAAAACAAACCCTAACACTAGTTGCTAATGCTAGACTTTAGAGTTTGTCTTTTCCGAACTAAAAAGTATTAGGCCTAGATTCTAGAGAATATCTATTTTTAATAGACTTCTAGACCCCTAGTCTACTAGATTCTATGTGCATCTCACACGTATTGTTAGCGCTATTAATAGTATAGTATTGTCAATTAGAATGTAACAAGTTAGTCGTACTCGTAGAACTATAGAATTGTCTAGGTTCTAGTAGCTCGAATCTAACGTTAAAAAGTATTAGGCCTAACTATATGAGAACGGTTACTATTAATACTAGCACGTAACTAGATCTAGAAATTTCTAGTGTTAGTTGCCTTGGTTTTAAAATTACAGCGCAACTGTGTAAAAATAAGACCCCTGCCCCTGTTCGTGTGTCTTTTCTTTATGTTAAAATTCAGAGTATTTTCTTTACAAGTTTGTCAAATCTTAGGCAAATTGTGACTAGTACTAGTAGTAGTAACGTTAGAACCTGATACTCGGACGTTTTGGAGACACCCAACTAGATCTATTCAACGTTAGATAAAATAGCTGCAACATGCATGCACATAAAAGTCATGGCCACATTACCGTACACGTGTATGTCAAACTGGTGATTGTCTTCCGGGTCAGTATCGGATTATTGAACCTGGCGTGTTTCTACAGCGCTGACACTGGAAACTGCCCCGGAAAGAACTACCTCATTAGACGGTTAAGTTAAGCGGAATCGGTATCGGAATCTGCATCGGAAAGAAACCGTTACTGGTGTGTTTCTACAGCCCCCTCTATCGGATACAATCCGATAGACCCGGAATTTGGGGTTCTGTAGAAACACGCTGAATGATGGACAATGATAAACATGAATCATAACAACAATGCTATGCGCGTCATGCGCGTAGTGCGTTGCCCTGGAGCTGCGTTGTCAAGGAGAGCGCTGATACGTATGGGGGTATGGTAGAAAGTGAAATCTCAATGAATACTGAACTCAGACTCAACAAAAGTTTCAAGTGCTTGTATATATATATATATATATATATATATATATGTGTATATATATAATATTATATATATATATATTTATTCATTTATTTATTTATTTATTTATTTATTTATGATATCTATACTTAATAAGAAGTCGATGCATCATCATTGTGGTTGCATATCAGTTCAGACATAAAATGTTATTGTGTCAACATCAGCTAGGGATTACGTTTAATTTACGTTTCATTTCCTTTTTTTACGTTTCATTTCCTTTTTCTTTCTCTCCTTTCTTTCCATTATTCTTTTGTGTTTTATTACTGTCATGGTATACCCTACTGTAAAGTCATGTAATGTCCTTGTGTTTCTACTGTTTTGTTCTCTCCTGTCTTTGTTAAAAAAAAAAGTTTAATGTATTCACAAGAATCCTTTGAGTGGTTCACAATTTACAAGCATGCTTTTCAGTGAACCTCTCAGTTCTTTCTCTTTTTTTTCCTCCAAACATAACTTTGTATTTTGCCGGTATGCATGTATAATTTCGTATTTGTTAACCATTATCTACCATGTAAAGTCGAATACATGCCTATGTTATATCTTCTGATACATTTCGTGTTATGTTTGACGAAAAAGAAAGAAGGAATGAAATAAATGAAATGAAATGAAATACTGCGACTGTTTTAAAGCTGAAGATGTAACAGCTCTCGGGACTTAAGATCTGCACGGAGAAGATAGTCTTCATTCAAATCGATGCTTCTTGCGTCGAGTTGGTTTGTTTGTTTTTTTATTGCAACTGACTGACAAATTGCCCTTCATCGACGCAAATAAACACCGACTGTTCAGTGTTTTGAGTTTTGAGTTATAAGTATGATTTGAGTTATAACTCTGATTTAAAAAAAAAAAAAATCGTGGGCAAACATATCAGGGTGGGATTAACAAGTATAATCACTTGCTTTAGGGCACAAGCCCGATCAATATCGGTAGTCTATAGTGAATATGTAATGAGGAGGTCATAATCGTATTTATTCTGTTATAGGAGCCCACACATGGAGGCACTTTTTTCTCTCTTGTCTTTTTCGTCACTATACCTTCTTTTCCTTTTTCTATGAGCTCCCCAATAAGGACACATAATATACCTCCATAGTGGAGACATTGTTATTAGCATGAGTCTAAATGATAACAACGTTTAAGCTGTTTGTAATATCGCTTGATTTGATCTCAGTATTGCCTATGGCAAATTACTTTTCAATGTATAGCCCATTTATATTTTCCTTAAACAACAGCAACCATGCAGAATCAAATAAAGAAGAAAGAAAACAGCCTTATTGTATACTGAATGAAAATCATTGTCAAAATAAATATCAATATGTTATTATCATATCAAGGCTCGACTCTAATATTTTTTTTTTTTCTGATGGCCCGTTGGTGTTTGGTGTTTCGAAGAGAAATATATATTGGCTAAAATAAAAGGAAACATAGCAATCCATTTTGAATCAAAGTTGATCGATCTGACCATCAAAACACAACCTTTTTTGGTAATCTGGTGACTCGACACCAATTTTAGTGTCCCCGGGCCACCGGGCCTAACGCCAAAGTCGAGCCCTCCGTGTAAACATGATCATACATAGTCACATACCAATGATATTAGTTATTGATTTGATTTAAAACTCAATAAACGTGTAAATATGCATACATAAATTATCCATGATAATTGCACCAATCACTAAACGGCATACAATATGTTATGACTCCTCTGCAATCTCCTGTACAATTTTTCTTGTAAAATTAATGAAGCACAGAAAGAATTCAGCACAGGTCTTTTGGAAGGCATAGGGAATAATATTTGCCTACATCACTACATGCGTTGAAAAAATGAGGGTTTAATTGGCTCATCGTCTCAGGAATCGTTCTACATTCGCCCGAGGACGCCATTCTCTATACAGACAAGTAAACTGCTTACTGATGACGGTCTCTTCCACCTGTATCTTAAAATACGACGTGAATTATCTTTACGTTCTTGCGTACATGTGATTATTTTTCATTCTTTGAAATACTCTTTAAGTACATAATTATGTACTCTTGTTTATGTTGGTGAGAATGCTGCTGTTGGTAATTTGTGAATATAATTCCATTTGTACAAGTGGATGAATAAAAAAAAAAACAAACATTCACTGAATCTAAATGTACGTTTGGCACAATTAACTTCACCTTCAACACGTTTTTGTTTTGTTTTGTGTTTTTTTTTTGACAACGCAAACTGTTGTTTAAAGCGCTCGCGTACAAGTGAACAAACTCGACAAATAAATTTTGCAATGCGTTCTCACTCCACTTTATAAAAACGAGTTGAAGCCAGTAAGCATAATTCCCTGTAAGCAGTGAACACACGCAGATTGAAGATTGCTAGTTTATGAATTATTTTATCTAATTAAATTAGATGTCATACATGTTTGTTGTCACTGAATGAATAGTTTGACGTTTATCTAACTTCTTTTTCATAATGAAGTTTCCACTGGAAAAAAAAAGACTACATGAACTCATTCCTTCTACCCTCATGAATTTGCGCGTAAGGGCATATCAAAATTTTGTTATCCAACGCTGTCTTATGTTTGTATAGTGTTAGATTATAATGCCATTACCCTGCCATATTTTCTTTCATGAATTGTATTCGTAAAGGGAAAATTGATTTCTCTGTAAATCGATATTACTTTTAATTTTGTAAAACAATAACAACAAGAACACCAAAAGAGTGCAATTTCGACAATTTTAATACATCGAGTTATTGGCACGACATCGTGATTTCCCTGCAGTACGTTGGTGCTGCCGAACATTTTTTTTTTGTTTTTGTTTTTTATTTGTTTGCTCTTGTCATTGTTTTTGGCGCACACCGGTCTCTATTTTGTGTATATGTTTGTGTGTGTTGGGGGGGGGGGGGGGTTGGGGGATTGTCATAGGTATTATTCATGGTTGGGTCATGGGACAAGCTCCTTTCCCACCCCCTCTTTGGTTTTCTTGGGTGTGTAAGTGTGTGTCTGTGTCTGTGTTTGTTATCGGGTGTTTGTTTTTTCTTGCAGCCCCCTGGCCCCCTCCTCCCGTTCGCAGCCTAGGAAATTTAATACTAAAATCGAATTCAAACACAAACCAAGAAAGTTGTGCGATGTAAATCATAATAATACATCTTTATACTGCCTAGTGTAAAGTTTCACCGAAGGGTATCATTGGTCGCACTGCACAAATTTGAAGAAGCAATGTTATTTCCTCTCATCGTTACATTGTTTTATGCGCATAATATGATTCAAATCTTGTTTTGAGCATGGTCTATCAAACTGAAGGCACTTTCTCCCTAAAGGTCATGTAGTTACTAAGCTTTTACAAGAGTACAATGATACAATGCAATCTTTATTGATTTCATGTCCAAAAAAAAAAATGTTATGTAGTGATTTTTTAGCGGTTTTGTAGAGTTCAATTGGAAACTTGTGATATTATTTAGGCCATCACCTCTGTCAATTCAAATGTAGTTGCGAGTAGTATCTCTGATTTGTTAAAGCGTGGGAAACATCCCATATCTGTCCTACTTCAGATCCGATTGTTATGAAATCACCCACAGTGTTTTCTTCTGATTTCACATGGCTTGGAGTCACAAGTACGTTTCCATTATGATTATTATTGAAGATAATTTTAAAACAAAAACATAAAAGATTACACGGTTACCAGCCATTTTGTCCAACTATTCAAAATGTTCGAATCTTTTACGTGTGGAAATGAACATCAATACAGAATACACAAACGTTGAAAGCAATGGACAAATTACATGATTGATTCGTTTCTCTTGTTTACAAGAAATGAACTCTGGTATATACAGTGATGCCTAGACTTGTCACGTTCAAAGTTACACTTTTCAAACATGCATCCTCTGTTTCCATGTTTCTACCACCACATCACCCATAGCATGATACATCGAGTAACAGCCTCCTAATAAGGAGAAGCGTACACTGATGATAACGATAGAGCAGATTATTTTTATTTTTTTTTTGTGACAGAAATGTCTGTTTCTATTTTATGTTTAAGTTACGGCTATTCAATGATGCATATTACGTGCAATATCACTCTCAAGTCATGGTATTCGTGAAGAGAGAAATTAATTCTCGAACTGTAATAGACATGCGTGATTTAACATTAACCCCTTGTAGTTAGCTTCATTGGAACCAGCACTTTCCTAAAAAGCGCTGATGTACATGACTTGATGATAGCCTTTTCAATCAGAATAGGAGAAAATTAATGTTCCCTCTAATCCTACATGTTGTGGTTTTTTTTTCTTGCGTTCTCCTTTCGTTGAACTCGGTGAAAATTGTGTCACTGCAGTGAAACAAAAGATTGTTTATTAGAAACAGGTTTACCATACCCAGAAAAGATAGAGATATTCCTGATGAGAAACATGAACGCAAAATCCGAAGTTGCTATGGAATATTACTACTGGAAACATCAGGTCAAACCAAAAAGATGATCTCAGATTTACTTTCTTTCACGACCTCTTCTTTGTTTGAATATGAGAATATACAGTGAAGAGCTTTGTAAGTCATTTCTTCCCCTCAAACTCTCTTCAAATCGCCAGCGTATGACAGACCCAATGATTACAAGCCCATTACTCCAAAGACGGAGAAAACCCGACATGCCCGATGTGCAGCGACGCCGAAATTGTCCTTGTGGTCATTTGATTTTGTTCTGAGTTCCCCGGTCGCGGTCGGCAAGAGAGTGGATTTTCTCTCATTGCCTATATAATACAGATTGGCATTTAGGTCCTTGTCATGTGAACTTCGAAAACGGCAGTGAAAGAATGGGATTGCAAAAGGTTACGATGTCCGCATTCCGTGAAAAGGGAAATTTGACACGAATGGAAAATTCTCGTGGTAAGACACACAGCGCTTCGATGTAGGGCACAAAAGATTTAAAGTCATTGTCGTTTCAACAAACCGAGACGACTATGAAACATTGATATTGGATAGATCCACGGTTGTATGATTATGGAGACGTAAATGCCAAAGTGAGACGGACTGATGGGAATGGAATGAATTCTTGGAAGACGTGCACCCGAGTCAGAAAGCCTTACGATAATGGAACAATGCTCCTGGCCGGACGCGTAGAACATAACCACGAATTCCCAACACAGTAACCACGCTGAAGACTGGAGCAAAACCCCAGAAGGATCCAAGGAAGCATCTCACAGCAAGACAGTGCTCATGGATGACTTTGCCTTTGAACGCCTAAGTATTCTCAGGCACGTTTGCACCGCTCCAGCAATCCTGATGCGACCACAGTGTAAATATCGATTATCAAATTATGTGTTCCCAATTACTTGCTGACCTATTTCTGATCGGCGATGCAATTCAGGATGTTCTTTGCTGTCAGAGACTGTCTGCAAAATATGTTCGGCATAATATACTTTTAATCAAAATCTGACATGAGTTCTTCTGTTCAAAATGAAATCATATTTTGGCACATGTTAGATATCAGGATGTTTGAGTCATTCTTGGTATTCCTGACATGATATGTATTTCGTGGTGAATGTTCGAGCAGCAAAATCCCTAAAAGATCATAACGGATTCAGAGACGTTCGTATTTTCATTTGTCATCATTTGGTCTTCTTTTCCGTGTTTTGTTTTTCCTTTGCTTTGTTTTGTTTTGTGTTATCAGCAGACGACAGGATAGTCATTATAGACAAGAAGAATCCTTTCCTGTGTAGGCCTATATGACATTCATAATATGGATTATACTTTACATGGCCGTTGATATATATTGCAGTTTCTTGTTGACCAACCTAGTCATGAGTGTGTGCCCTCTAATTTAATTTCATGCCACGGATACTGCACTCTAGTTCATTTCCTCTCCTAGGTTGTTTGATTTTGTAAGGCAGTAGCATGATAAGCATGGAAATGATGTAGGCCTACATGCCTGTAGGGCGGAACTCCCTACCCCGTATCAACCTGATTATGTGGTTATCATATTGAACATGGTGGTAGCTGACTTCGGAAGCGTAAATTTCTGCTGTCTTATTGGAAAGAGCACTGCAACTAGTTCCCGGCTAAATCAATCGCAGTTTCTATGAAGTTTGAACGAGTGAGAAACAAGTCTACCGATATGTTTCTATACTCGTTTGTTCATGTCTTCAGTCTTGCTGATGCCTGTGTATGACAACCCTTGTTACATACAGTCAGTTGGGAGGCGACCTTCGCAGAGTGGTCGATGCCCTTTAGCGTAACGAGAAACGCTTTTATTTGCTAGTGGATTTGATACGTCTAACCGCTCCTCAATTCGCTGCCGATTAAGTATGTTTCGTAACGGAATACTTCAAGAGACGTTTATTTATATCTTTCTGCAAAATAGAGCAGAGCTCGATCAGTAATTTTCAATCGCTCTGTTCCGGACTGGATGAATTATAAATGGATGTGGTTTCTCTTCCCAGAAGCTTCAGTGGTTGGGGTGTTGATTTGACCGACGAAGACTGAATTATTAGACATATTTTTCTGTCGATGCTCTAACTTTAGCGGCTGATATAAGAACATAATATATATTCTAACCCGATATACACTGTTACTCATCGCACGCGTCTATCTCAACTCTTTCTTCAAAAGCAAAGGAGACACTTGAATTACTTTCATATTGCGACACGAAAATTATGGTTATCGACGCATACGATCTCCTTCAGGTTTGTTTGTTGTTTGATTGTTTGTTGCTGTTGTTGTTGTTTAAGGTTCGGGGTTTTGCCGTATAGCAGACATTTTGGAAACATTGTGAGGAAAGGGCTGCATTTTTCTTTCCATTCAAACGCGTTGTTTTCTTCACGGGTGATGATATCCCAGAACAGTTTCATTGACGAGAGCACGGTATCATGGAAATTTTATAATATTAATCAAAAGAAAAGTGACCAAAATAAATTAGTCCTACACCACATGTCTCTATTGGCAATACAAGTCATGTGACTGAATATCGTTACAGTTCTCCAATATATAAGTTTGTTAATTTACGCAAAGAGAAGTGATGCGATGTATCACATGTACTCGGAGTAGTACATATTCTTCATTGTTGTAGAGACATTTGTTTCGTCAGAACGTTATGTTGTTTGATGTCTTGTTAATGTTCATGGTAAAGACTCTACGAGCGAATTTGGAACGGGACACAGGTGTGTAAAAATCGTCTTATTTCACTTTTTTTTAATTACTGTAGTTAAGTGACTTACATTTTAACTTCACGTTTTTATCATAGACTTCAAAGCCCCTCGCTTTATAAAACGTGGGGTTGCTCTTTCATTTGTTTTTGGTCTACCGGAGGTTATTGGACGCACGTAAGGCTCAACTGTGATCGTCGGAAGGAAGGGAATGGCTCCAGCATACACACAGTCTTATCACTTCATTTCTATATCAATTTTAATCACTTGATAATCCATCATTATATTGTGG
The DNA here is from genome assembly GCF_964275005.1 of Diadema setosum. Lineage (NCBI taxonomy): Eukaryota > Metazoa > Echinodermata > Echinoidea > Diadematoida > Diadematidae > Diadema > Diadema setosum. Next base: position 16,779,208 of record NC_092691.1, read on the forward strand.
AGGAATTACATTATGTAGTTGTAGCCCCGTGATTACATTGAGGGACTATACACCGGAAAAGAACTTCAATTAATCTTTTAGTAACAAGTGTTTCAAGGGATTTTCCACAAATGACACTCGTAATATACATGTTCAGATCAAACAATATAGAGAAAGAACATTGCATAGTAACTTAAGTTAGTGCATGCTCGTAAATCAGTCTTTAGCATGTCATATTCATATTTGGAATACAAATAATGTGTGTGGGAACCTAGAGAAAAGTAAGTGCTTTGAAAGTAGGCTCACACCCATATCCACACCACACACACACAACACACACGTCTGCGCACATTTAGAATATTTGAGTGGAAATAAAGTTTTCTGTTTGTCTTGAATGAATTGGGCATCTTCCGTCTACGTATTATGTATCAATTTAATGTTATGTGTTTTAGGTTAAGATAAGGGTGCTTTATCAGGCTGATATCTTCCTTTAACTTTACAGTCCAGCGGATTATTTTTTTTTTCTGTCATCATTTCAGAGAGGAGTGAGATATCAGTCGAGCCAGAAAAATAAGATGGTCAATAGAGGGAGAGACAGATTGACAGTAACTGGAAGGAGTAAAAAATACACAGCATAGCACGAACTTCAAATGACAATCGTTAGTGTGTTCGCAGGTCATTTCAACTGAAACATTGCGGCATTGGGCAAAAATAGAGATGGGATTCAGTCTTTGAATTACGAAAGAATAAACTCCACTCCCATTGCATGTTTACACCCTCTGCAAGCATGTTAAATACTGGGCTTTTTAATTGCTGCTGCGTGTACGAATGCAAATGTAATACAAACCCCCAATCACATCTTTCTTTTTTTTTTACATTAATGATGTGAGGAGGTTGTCAAAAATAAGAGCACCTTGTCGTCATTAATGAGAGAGTTCATCTCACTCCGTAAACCACATGCATAATCTTGTGCGCCTATTCACTGAATAAATTTGGGGAAATAAATACGACCAAAGGGTGTCAGCTGACTAAACCTTGAAATTCGAATATCACAAATTCTCCCATAAAAGTCAAGAAGATGCAAATGCGAATTATACATGCACACACGTGGTAACGAAAGTCAAGGAATTCCGCTCTTCTATGCAGAGAAAATCGTATAATCCAAAGCAAATGGTGGATTGTTATCGATATTCTTCTGAGATGACATTTTTATCTCCACTTCTTCCCTCCGGACAGAATTCAAAGCAAAACCTTCATTATCACTTTTCATGCCAGATTTTTTTATGATACCTAGGCCGGAAAAAGGCACGCCAGTTGGAGGTTAGCTACTTACGTGGTATGAGGAGTGTCGTCGTTATATCATGGCAAAATTCTCGCATCTTACTTCAAAATTTGAATCAGTAGCTAAAATAGTGTCGTGCCAGTTTTTGCGTGTATCAATTAACAATCTGGCGTGTGGAGTAACTTTTATTCTCTTTTAGTGTATACTAAAAGCAAACAAAAAATTACCAAGTTGAATTTCTCATCATTATAGATCACAGCTCAAAGTGCCGTATCAGTTCTTTGAAGACTCGACACAATTAACGTTTTACTCTAATTGTGTTAGCAATATGTCTTTATAAGTTCTGATCGGATGAGCAGCACGAACTGTATGGCAACAGTTCGTCTACAAGACTTTGTCAGGTTATTTATATTGGAACCAATTTTAATTCTAATTCATGATCAGCTCTTAAGTAGTGGGACACCCCAAACTTCGAAACCGTGATACGCGGAATGTAAATAGAAAGCTGCAACTAAAAGTGAGAGCGTGCATTCCTTTTCATTTGATCTTTCTTCCCTAATTCAACTTGACATTTACAGCCTGTCTTTATCATAATTGAGAATAAAGTCTCTCCTGAAATATAAGCTGTAACCAAACTGAGTGCATGGCTGTAATCATGCCTGACGACTTTAACAAAACAACATTTAGGATATGACACGTAATGTGCTGTAGGCATAGTTTGCATGGAAGAATACATTGTCTATTGATATGGGCATGGTCAATCTAAAATGTTTGAATGATATAGCAACGTATAGAAATTATGGTTACAGCTCGTTATTCCGAAGGTTCGTTATTCCGAAGGCTCTTTATTCCTAAGATTCGTTATTCCGAAGGTTCATTGTTCCGAATTTCATTTTCGGATTAACCAATCTTCGGAGTAACGAACCTTCGGAATAACGCCACAAATTTTCGGATTAACGAACCCTTTTTCATTTTCGGACTAACGAACCTCTAGGTATAGGGAATTTGCGTGTTTCGGATTAACGACCCTTCGGAATAACGAACCTTCGGAATAGCGAACCTTCGGAATAACGAACAGCACCCGAAATAATGATATAGAAGTCTAATTATTTGTAATTCATTGTGTATTTTACTTATCATAAGCTGTTTTACTGTCTTCCATTCGAACTGCATGCAATCGAAATATATAAAAAAAAATCGAAGAGGAGATCAAGAGTAAGTTATCCGAGAATTAGAGTTTTTAAAAAAAGCAATAAATAATTGCCTATTTTGTCAATGAGAGTCCATGATTTATGCTATGACTCTACTATTGACTCTTTAGCCTCTTATATATCTTGTATAATTTTCAATGAGATACAAGTGAACTCATTACCATGAACGCAGTGTCGTGATTCTGTACTATACATGTATAATATGTTTGCGGGTGAGCTTTCAAACGAAATGTTATTTTTGTTACATTGACAAAAATTCAGGATAAAGAATTTTACTTTACGAGGAAGGAATTGAATGTGCAAAAGGCCCTGTCACACTACAGCGGATAGAACTAAGCGTGTGCCAGACGTTTTTGAATGTGCAAAGGCCCTGTCACACTACGGCGATTAAAACAAGCGTGTGCCAGACGTTTTTGGATGTTTTTGGTGTACATGCGCATAAGTTGACTTCGTTTTAGACTTTAGCCAGGAATTCGAGCAAATTTGTGTATATGGGAGCATTTCTTGAAACGTTTTGCCCGATATTTTCTTTTTCTGGCAATCTGTTATAAACGACCGAGATCCTTGCATCTGACTGACTGAGAGCAAATTTGTCATATCAGATAAAATATCCGAGAAAACACTTCATAAAATGCACCCTGGACTTTGTTAAATTTCAAGGAAAAAAGTGTATTCTAAATAAAAGCAGCAACTATGGGTAGTGGAAGCAAATTAAATTTTGAGCTCTTCAAATTTTAATTGCATCTCTTTATTCTGTTACATTTTTTTTTTTGCTTGCTGGTGACACCGCTTCTATAAAAAGCAAAAAAAAAAATTGATTGCAAGTATACTAATTTTTGTGATAATGATCAAATTTGGATGACAACAGTCATTATATGATATTCTCATTTCATATCCGATTCTGACGAAATTATCCGTCTGAGTGTGCGCCAATGACTAACGTCAACTTGAACACTGTGTGGAATTGCACCTTATCTGCAAGGCGTAACGTCTCATATCAGAGATAATGTTACCATAATATAAATTTGATGACACGAAATCACACTGCTGAAGACACTGGGTAAAATAAAACGTTGAAGAAGTGTATCGTGATTTTAAACCTTGAAAAACAACATAAATTTTCTTCTGCTTGCAGATGACACAAGTCTTTTTTATTCTCACTCAGATCCTTATGTGTTGCTTGATTCTGTGAATAACGAACTGCAACTGGTATTTGAATGGATTCAGGCGAATGAATTATCGCTCAATATAAACAAGACTAATAATATGGTCTTTAGTAATACAATAAAGTTTCTTCCAGGCTCAGTATTAGTGAATGGTTTGCAGTTAAATCAAATAGATTCAACAAAATTTTTAGGTATTAATATTGATAGTAATATTTCTTGGAAGGTTCATGTTGATTATGTATGTAAGTTGTTGTGGAAAAACGTTGGAGTTATTCACAAATTGAAGTACCTCTTCCCTAAGCCAATATTGCATTCCCTCTATTGAAATCTATTATTACCTTACTTAAATTACGGAATATTAGCCTGGGGAAATTGCTCTAAGACTAAAATCGATTCGTTATTTTTGATTCAGAAAAAGGCCTTGCGGATTATAAATCGTGCACAATTTTTGGATCATACAAATGAACTGTTTGTTTCCAGTAAATTACTAAAAGTTTCTGATTTATATTTGTATCACGTTGGAATTTTTATGTATAAGTTGAGCATTGGCGATCTTCCTAGTTTATTTTCCTCAATGTTTGTTAAAAACAGTGAAATTCATAATTACCCTACAAGACACAGTGGATCATATCACTTTTCCCCCGTTCGCACAGTTTTAGCCCTAGACAATTACTTCTACCGGTCCTTCTTTCTGGAATGAGTTGGATTCTGTTCGGCTGCAATCAATTAAGCAAAATCTAAAGGCCAGTTTTTTTAAATCCTATGTTTAGTTACTTGTCGTGACCATTTGATATATCTGTTCTTATTCGCAATGATGCCCCGCTCGGGTGACTTCATTTGACCACATTTCTTTGACCAATAGTGCAATGGAGCATTGAATCCCTGAGTTTTACCTTGAACATCATAAACTATTTTGTATACATTCCGTAGAGTTTATTATAATCTCGACATACCGATTTTCGCTTGTGTTTCGTCATCTTTCGTAATTAGCATGTTGTACTAAACGCTCATATCATTTCTTTGGAACCTACATCTTACAATAGGCCATGGGGTGAAGCGGAAAAAGAGGCTTAGAAAATGGGTTTCGTTCCAGCAACACTGGCACTACTTTTTGAATGCGGAAATGTGATGTTTTGTACATCCTAAATATACAGTAAAAAGTTCTCCTCGAAATATCCTGCAGTTTTTGCGAAAATCCATATTTTATAAACTGCGACCAGCATCCCAATACACATATCGTAATGGGGCTGCGGATTGTAGCATTTAGGATCATGACAGGCTAGTATTGCGGACAAACGTCAACCTTAAATCGAACAAAAATTTTTCAATTTGAAGACTTACAAGTAAGGTTGAAGTATTGACAACAGGATTCGTGCAAGGTTTGGTTCTACAAATAGTCATTTTCTGTTCAAATTGATGACTTAATATGACTAGGTCGAGAGGAATCTGGGAGAGCTACGCTGAATTGACGGTCAGCGCAGGCGCACACATCACTGCGCACAAATTTCGAATCCATTGACTGGATAATGATGTCTGTGTGCGCATGCGCTGGCCGTCAATTCAGTGTAGCTCTCCCAGTTTCCTCTCGACCGAGTCACATTTAGTCATCAATTTGAACAAAAAGGAACTATTTGCAGAAGCAAACCTTGCACGAACTCTGTTATCAATACTTCAAATTTATTAATAAGTCTTCAAATTGAAGATTTTTTTCCCGATTTTAAGTTGATATTTGTCCGCAATAACATATTCGTCATGATCCTGTATGCTACAGTTCACAGCCCCATGACGCTATGCGTATGGGGCTGCTGGCCGCAGTTATGCGTATGGGGCTGCTAGCCGCTGTATAGTTCCCATAGTGTTTCCAGGGTTCCACCTCCCTGGTGTTTCTAAGCTGAAATACATATACACATTTGTAAAGCACTGCTTTTAGCCATATAGTACCTAGAAAAAAAAACTGAAGTTTTGGTTTAATAGTTGCATTATATCTCATGTTTCAGCTTTTCCTGGTGTGTATCAGAGGTCAAGGCAAATGCCTTATATTCTGTTCAAAGACATGTTATTAATCAAATGACTAATCATTCAAGGCAAAAAAAAAAAAAATCAGAGCGTTTGTTTGTGTGTGTGTCCGCGTGCATGAGGGAGAATCTTATTGTACACACACACACACACACACCCTCACATGCACACACACATACGCACACACATAGTTATGAAGATACCCAAGTGTATTACAATATTATTCTACATGCCTTGGCCATTTATCACATCAGCATCATAAAAAAGATCATCATAAACATGAACACACACAATGATATAATACATGTATTGATCAGTGCATTACACATACACAGGTGCATAAAAACGCTGACATATTATATACACTCACACGCACACATACAAACTCATTTACACACATGAGACATTACTGTTAAACAGATCATATTGTTTATCAGTAAATATGTTTTTCTTTTCTTCTTCTTAAGAAGCTTTAATATATTTAGATCACATAGCAATCACATTGTTCATGAAATATTACAGTACTTTAGAAAATTTAATCTTCATAAGATTTCCTGAAGTTTTCATTGCTATCATTAGGTTGGTGGGACACTACCTCCTTTCATGTAAGATAGCTCAAAATGATAATCAGTCAAATTTTCTAGTTTTAATAAATTTTCTGGAACATTCCATGGTCCAAATATCCTTGAAAGGGTGTAAAAGTTTTGAAAAATGCCAATATTTAAAATAAAGGCAATATTATAGTTTACCCATTCATGAGTGAAAACTGCTGGATTCTGTATTGGAGGCAATGTGTACCTGAAAATCTTGGAGAGAGTAAAACAGGTTTGGCATTAAAAATTATGATAACATTGCAATTAACTTCCAATATCAGAGGATCTGTGAAAACCTGACTCAACTTATTTGCACAATTTTCATTTGGCTGGTATTAGTTTTAGCAAACTGATTTTGTACTCACACCTACATTGTACTGACCTTTCTACATGAACATTCTGTTTCAGTATTAATAATAGTTACATATTTTTTTCCCCCAGAGTGGGAGAAACAAATTTTAATCGTAGTCATTCAGTTTTATGAAAAAAAAACACACTTAGGAAAACATCTTTGTTCTTAAAATAATTCAACCCTAATCAAATCATAATAGTGGGCAGAAATGTTTGCTAAAGGGCGAACAATCACATACTGAGGCAAGGGGTCAAAACATGTTGCATAAACATTGGCATTCAAAATACAGGAAGCAATCTGTATTAGAAAGACATTTTATCATGCACAACTTTGGTAAGATGTCAATTCTTGAACATTAATCACATTGACCAAATCATTGGTGCATATACAGTACATTCTGTTGTTTCTGAACTTTGCACTGAAGTTCTTTGTGTATGTGTGTGAATGTTTCAGTGGTGTATATATATTGCTCCATTTTATCAAGGACAACTTATAGTAACATGACAATGTTTTCATGCTTCAATATTAATCATATTGACCTATTTCCCTTGGCAAGTAATGAGCAGGTTGACTCTGTTGCAAATGATGCATTTTACAGGCAACACAGCAGAACCTGAAGAGCTTCCAGAAGAAAATCTTGATCTTGATGAGAGCGTCTTAGGGGAGGAAACAGATGCTCCTGCTGACGGACCAGGCTCCTCCTTCAGCTTTCGTTTCCTAGCGAGATTCAGGCGTTTGCTATCTATAAACCTCTTGTAGCAAGTTTCATGGAATCCTATTTAATACAATGGAGAAATGAACAGCAATGATTAGCCGTTGGATTTTGTTAGGGGGAAAAAAGGCTAAACGCTAGGGGGAGGGGTTGAACATTACACTCAATATATCATTAAATGTACGGTAGACTATTGACTGCCAATATTTGAATCTTGTAATTACCAATAGGCCCTAGTACTATGCCAGGTAATCATTAACACCTCATGATCATTGTCATCATCAACTACTTCAACTTGTACCTGCAGTGCAATTACTGATTTTAAATGACATCTACAGCTTTCATCACCTGATCACATGCAATATCAATTATCATAATTATGAATACAACTGCCTTATCATCATTAATACTAGTAATCCCTGGCCTTTCACTATCACCGCCACCCAGTGCCACTGCTTTATAATTTGGTACAACATAATGGTAATCATATGTTTTAGGGAGTTTAATTGTTGAAATTATGTCATTATTGTCATTGTTGGTTTTTTAGACCTATTTATATCCAATATTGATAAGTTAATTTAATGAGATGCTATTAAAAATGTGTGTTTTGAGGGGGGATTCGCCGATTTCGGGGTGAGAGAGACAGGACGGATTTTTGATATTAATACTCCATGGCCATGATTATGAAAATATAAATTTATATGCAGTTTATACCTTTTTCAATCCAGTCCTGTGCTGTGTGTCAAGATTTTTACAAAACAATATCACCGATCAGCTACATCAACCTAACCTGGGCTGTACATAGAACAACATGTAAAATTCATCTAGGCTACATTATAACGGCGCTATGCCATGCCATGGTGAAATTCAAGATAATTTATCTAAAATGTAACAGACACGCTAACGGCTAAGCTACTGTACAACATTAGCGTCCATTATAACATACACAAGCAACGTTCATAACATAAATGTACAGCTGTACTTGTAGTCATTACGCATATATGAGACTGCACTGCAGTGTCGACTGCTACGACTGTACGCACGTAAACTAACCTGTAAATTATCCTATGAACATGTAGGTTGCAGCAGTCCCCCTGAGCAGCTGAATCACTTCGTTCTGGTCTGCGATTTCACGGTCTCCCCCACTCAATTTGATCCACTCTTTGGCACACAAAATAGGTTTCGTCTATCTTAATTTTCGGCAGAGCAGACGACGTAGACGCGTCGACAGGCTCACAGGGGGCGGCCATTTTGACTCGTAAACAATAATTCTCGATTCGGATTGGATAACATACATCACATGATCGTTCGCGAATGAATATCGTACACGGCAAAGTGTACATATTCAGCTCCTCAGTGACAAAAAAGTTCACTGTTTCCCCCTAAATTACCAAAATACTGCAGGAGGGTTTGTGTCGAACTTTTTCCTGTAGCCTTTTTGGTTATTTGTTTACACGTAGCTGTGGAGAAATTTTAGTGCCGCAGTTGTCGGAACGAAACAAGCGAAAAAACCAGCTCACCCCATGGCCTACAAGCATTGCTTTTTAGTAGGTTCCTCATATTTACACATCATTATATTACATGCCCTTATACATTTGTGAAATTATGTCTAAAGTTGAATGTTTTGTTATACATATTTTACTCCGAAATCAAATGGAATATGAAACCTGAATATGGAATGTGGAATATGGAACTTGAATTTAAAAAAAAAAAAACTGAACAAACCAAAAACCTTAAAGTTTCTGAGTTTGCTTCGTAAGCTGTCGAGAAATGTTTGAATTAAACATTAAATTATCAAAATTGCGTGGATTCATGCTATACTATTCGTGATGATAATACCTAACACGTTACAGTACAAAATATCACTTTGGAGATCACGGAAACGTGTCTTTGACATGAAAAATTACACTATACCGATATAGAAATGAAGTATCCATCAAGTTTTCTTCCAAATAGATAATTTTGTTTTGAAATCAATTTAGGTCAGTCAAATCAAATCAAAGGTTTTAGATAAGATTATGTGTGATAAAGTAACACAAATGTTCCATTCTACCTGGACTTGACGAACAATGATTATTATTACGACAATACAACTGCTGTTGTGTCAGGAGTGGCTGGACGTCGAACAGTCTAAAAAACAAACAAACAAATACATGTTTTAGATCATTCAAAATTACTTCCTTGCAGCACGCAGAATGATTAACTCCTTCTGAAGAGAAAGTTTGACAGGATGCATTCAATTCCTCTACATTTTAATGCTAACTCTTTATATAACAATACACATTCATCCCCTTTAAAGCCCCCGTCACACTAGAGCGGATCGAGCCAACGAATGCCCAACGGATTCGAAAATTTGGAGATACGCTCACGTCCGTTGCTCGTCGTTCGTTACCCGTTTGACGTTCGCTGTATCCGCTAGCTGTTCGCAGAGAATCGCAGAGATCCGCCGGAACCAAATTTTGATTTTGGACACGTCCAAAGTCTTGAGCGGATGACAAACGGAATGACAATCCGCTTTGTGTTCGTTTAACATCCGCTGTTCGAAAGTTTTGCTCACTCTGCGACCGTTTCTTATTCGTCCGTCGTTTCGTCATTTCACTATGTATTCTATTCAGTTATAAATGAATAATATCCGCACTTGTAGTGATTGCCATCTAGAACATTATTATAAACCGCTCCTATAAAAGTCAACCTGTAGGGCATGAGTATCTCTGCACGGAAATTGGGAATTGTGAAAGTTCGACTCCCGTTATCTTAAGATGATTAATGTTAACTGGTGAATTTAATGATTAACCGTGGTTAAAGGACTTCACCTTGTATCCATTGTGTATCGATGTTATTGATAAAACTGTGCATTGTATCTCAAAGGTAAATTTTGAGAAATTGACCCTAAGCCTAAAACATTGAAACTCCGACGCACATTTTGTGCAATACAACATAATAACAACTATCGACAATGTTACTGTGATTTTTTTTCATTGTTATTGGTGCTGCTGGTGAATTTCATTTCCTGTAATTGATCAGTAGGGCCCACATTTTATTTATGATACAGAACGCGAACAAGCATGCTGGAAGAGATGAGATGAAGAGAGGACTGTCGTGAGGAGACTCTTATATTTCTTCAGTGTAGTATTTATTTTGATGATCTTTGATGATTCGCCCAATCACTCTTCATGAACATCCAGAAATCCCAGATAATAATATGTATGAGCCAAAACCAACACAAAAGTTTGACGAATATGCCCAATCGAGCTAAATATCACCATCAAGCTAAAACTATAACACATCATTTGATTGTCCACTCATGAAATATGTTAGCTTAGCGAGTCAGAAAGACAACAAAAGAAAGATGATTGTCACAAAAAGAGAAAAAAAAATAACTTCTGCTCAAAAGGATTTGGTGAAGTGTGCGTCAGCCGAGATCCGTCACGTGATTGCCGCAGTATCGCTTTGCATATGCTAGGCATTCGCTGGTCATTCCGTTTGTCCGCTCAGCATCCGTTGGATGGCCTGTACGCATTCACTTTCATTCGTTACTTTATCCGCTCGTAACACGGTTAGCATATGCTCATCATTCGTTAGGCGAACGTTCGAAAACCACATTTTGCTCGAGCGGATTCGAGCGTATCTGGACTTTGCCAAATTTTGCCTGCGCCTAGGCATTCGCTTATTTATACGCTAAAGTGTGACGTGGCCTTTAACTTCTGCATAGCGCCCGGCGCACCGGCTGTTCATGGAACAGCCATGTAGCTCGTGTGATATCAAGTGATCTTTTTAGTACACTCCGGCACTGCACTTACTGTTCAATTGGTCTGTAACCCAGTATGACGCGGAACAGGTATCTGTACTTTCCCTTTTATCTTATCATATTTCTTTACATATTCTTTTGTCGTAAACAAGTGAGCAATGACTATTATGTGGCACAATACATTTGTTGGGTACCGCCACGAAAGTTTTCACTCATGGCTCCGCGAACACTTTGAGTTCAGCAGAGAAAGCTAAAACATGTCAGCAACAAACAAGCAAAATAAAACCCGACAAAATATTAATGATTATTAGTTTGAACGGTTTTCATACAACTCAGCTGAAATAAGCGGCAGCACTTGGGTATAATCTTGAGGAGAACACAAAGAGACAAGACCATCGTCTTACACTATTCACATCTGGATTCATATTATTTAAGAAAAGCTGCACCCGAATTTGGGGCAAAAAAAAAATGTATCGCAATGCATGGTCTCATGCAGATTAGGCAATGTCAGTTATACAACATATATACTGCAAGGTATTGAATATGATTTTTAATAGCGAAGTTAATAGCTTGTTTATTGTCTCAAATGAAAATTATGATTTTTTTTTCATTTCAGAGTACAAAACAAAGATTCCTTTCATTCCACGACAACGATCTAGATTTCCCAATGTCCCCTCAAAATGACAAAATGGCAAATACTAATACGTATTTTATTAATAAATTTGACACGAAAAATGCATTCAGAATGTCTGACGATCAAAATATAAAAGAGAGCTTGAAGACAGGAAACAATAATGTTTTCATTGACCTATTTCTGTCCCTCCATCAAGATATATTTGTTGAAATTGTACACATTATACTTGAAACATTGCATTTTCAGAAACATGATTCTAGGGCCGTAGGTGAGAAACCGAAATTAGTTCACAAGTTTTGTTGTTTTTCATTTTCCATCTGTACAAGACAAGACGACTGGATATTCCATATTCAGCTGTACTATCATAGTGCTGCTGGTCTCCCATGGGGATAATGTTGTTGATATAGTGTGTACTTGAGGCGGACTAGCTTGCCGGGTTATGTACCCTGCACTTTGCGATGAATGAATGAAGCGGGATTTTTTTACTTGCGTGGGTTGTGACTCTCTTACACATGGGACTTCCATCCTACGTCCTGTTCGAGGGACAGGTTTCTCTGTAAACAGACATGATACACGACAAAGCATCACTTCGACTGTTCTAATCTTTCACAACAATGTTCCAGTCCATTATCTGGATGCGTCGAGCTCCCAACTGATTCACTAATGGTGACGATGCTACTAGGCTAGTATATAATGAATCTCTGTCTCTCCCAAAGTCTAATTTCTCGGCAACACCCTGGCTGCAAGCTTCCGGTCATGAACCCTTTCTGCAGTAATGCTATTAACATTATCAGACCTCAAAACAAGTTTACCACTTTACATAGCTTTTCCTTGTCCGTTTGCAATTATTGGAACATTTATAAAAAATTCATAAGCGAAGTCACTTTGCACCCATGTATAGATGGGTACCTGGCAATACCAGGGTAATATAGGGTTTCCCGTTCATTTTCAAACTTTTGTCATTAAATTTTATAGATTTGTAGAGTTTGATTTCGTCCCGAGAAATCTGGAATATGTCAATCCTAGTCTTAGATTCGTCTTTTGTCGATCATTTTCGAACAAAGTCTATTCAATTAATTTGTCACACATTCTCGTCATTTCAAATTCAAATTCGTCCGTCACATTCGCTGCACACATAACAGCAAAGGCAATAATTATCGTCTATTAGTGATTATTTTCGCTTTCGTCAAATATTCCTTCAAATTCATCTCATATCTTTTTTGTTGTTGTTGTGATTTCTTGGTTATTTCATTTTTCCTGCAACCGTTCACTTTTTCCACATTTAAAAGTAACATACACGCACGTGTTCTCCGCCCCCCCCCCCCACACACACACAAAAACCACATCCTATCAAATAGAGTACACATGGAGACAATAACAATTATGTACAGTCACACAAACGGAAACGGTGTTTATATATATATATATATATATATATATATATATATATATATATGTATGTATATATAACATATATAATATATATATACTATAATAATGATAATAATGGCAGTGCCCTGTGTCACAGTAGTGGCAGCATTGAATGGGTTACCCGGGGTAAAGAAGACTATGCTACTACTATTAGATCCGTTTCCCCCCATCCAATCATAAACCAGAACACGTCCATTAAAATTCACTCTAATATATTCTGTTCCCTTAATCTCGTCACAAACAGGTTACAGTTCAAGCCTCGTGTGCTACGTTGGTTGCCATGACAGCAGACAGGTACCGTGTTATCCTCCGACCAATTCACTCTCTTCATTCGAGAACAGTAACGAGAGCAAACGCCATCAACGTCGTCATATGGATAGGTCAGTGTCTGTCTCATTCTCTCTCTCCTCCCCCTCCATATTTTTCTTTTTGCATTTTTTTTTAAACTTGATTCGTTTAATTTATCACCATTTACCTAAGTGTGTGCGTATATATCATATCATAGCAATCGTATGCGGGTATTTGTTAGAGGGAGACAAACTGAAAATTCAAAACCTCAACCTTCACCCCTCTAGTATTCTTTTACATTTATCAATGCCTTCTCCGCCTTGGACTACTTAATATAACAATGTCGGAATTTCGGAGCTTAGGTATTGTTCCAAGTTCATCGTGTCACTGCCGGCAACCAGGGACAGCCTGGTGGCAGTGTCGGTGCCCGGAAATCAGTAGATGACAGGTTCGAGTCCCGTGGTTCCTTTTATCCGACATGTTTGTTAAATTAAAGATCAGCAGTTGCGATCTTACAAATTTCATTTGTTAGAGGGAGACAAACTTGAAGAAAATTCAAAACCTCAAGAGAAAGATTGTGGACACAAAAATACTGAAATGCTTTGAATGTCACACAAATTCTGATAGGAACTTTTTTTTATCTTTTATTCATTTTATCGAGATGGACGAAATAGTTGTACTTTAATACGATGTAACATCAGTTATTCGTTATTACGTACATGTATTTTGATAGAAAGTGAGTCAAAGCTCCTGCGTGACATTCCAGACGTTTGTTTTATTAATTCTTCAAAAATTAGTGTCGATTTTTCAGAGGCACATTTTCTTTATCCCATCATGAGGAACTCCTGTGGGACATTAGTCATTGCGTGAAAATACTTAGATGAATGTGAAATAAAAATCCAGGTTTACCCACGCGGCCCGGGTTCGAACCCGAGTCTGGACTGAGCAATGTTGTGTGTAAGCATACCGTCCCCTCTAGCAAGAGGCAAAACACTCGAATAGGACATAAAATGGAGGTCCCGTGTGTGAGAGAGTCACAACTCATGTACGTAAAAGATCCTGCTTCATTCATTCATCGCAAAGAGCAGGGTGTTTAACCCGGTGAAATGGTCCTGCAACTCACATCCAACTGGACCCCATGGAAGACCAGCTAAACGTAGCTGAATATGGGCTATCCAGCCATCTTCTCAGATGGAAACGGACAAACAAACAAACAAACAAACCCCTTACCATCAAAAGTGGATTTGGCAACTTTTAGAAAGGAACATTGAAATTTGTCACATTAGTTTTGACTTGACTTTGATCAGTCATAATGAAAGTGGTTAGATTATGTAAAGTTAAGTTAGGTTATTTTACAAACTTCACGGCAAATTCTAGACATGAAAGGTTTCTTTATTCGTTGAAAGAGGTATTATATTCAACATTTTGAGAGCCTTGTCATGAGAGTTTTAATCGGAACCCACTATGTTTGAAATATCTATTTTCACTTTTTTGTCATTTGTTTACCTCTTGTGAACATACTTATTGTATCAGTATTTTTACTACCTTATTCTATTAACAATAATTTCATTCTATCGCCTTTGAGGAGACAGTAAAGAAACGCATAACAAAGGCAGAATTACAAGAAACTGTATCCTTTCTGTTTCTGTCATTGCACAACACACAGCTTCATTTCTCCTTCACATTCCTGCCGCTTTGCTGATGGAGGTCCACAGTGACCCTTGGCGAAACACCAAGTTTTGTGGCGTCCGTGGCCAAAGGGATAGCCACAAGTGGCTCTTCGCTTTCCGTGCCTACCAAGTGTACGCCAAGTTGATACTCTACATTCTACCCTTCGTCGTCATGACTTACTGCTATACCCGTATTCTACGCACCGTCTGGAGCAGCTTTTACCTTGCCAGCATGGCTTCTGAGGCTCAGCGGAAGAAGAGGTGGAAGGTCACAAGGATGACACTTACTGTAGTCGTTCTTTTTGGGGTCTGCTGGGGTCCTATCCACGCAATCAACCTGGCGACGTCGTTCCAAATCAACACCGAGGCTTTTAGCAGCCAGCACCTCACGCATTTTACTTTCTTTTCGCTTTGCCTGGCCTATTCTAACTCCGCGCTGAACCCTTTCCTGTATGCATTCAGTGGCCGCAGCTACCGAGAGATGCTCCTCCACTCCTTCCGGTCGAACAAGGCGCGGAGGAAGAGCTCTTGTGCCTTCACAAGAGGCACCCGGCTATGCTCGCACCAGCAGTCTGTGGTCTCAGCAGAACACAATGGCTTAGACAGTCGGCGAACGAACATCAAACCAATTCTTTCCAGGAAAACTTTCCCAACACTTAAGACAAACTCATTATGAAATTAAGACACTTTAAAGCGGTTCCTTTCTTCCGCCGGCTGTGATATAGTACGAAAGAAAAAAGCAAAGAGGAATATGATGTTATAAGGTTACAAATGACATGGTTTCAGCTCTGTATAAATGTTTTGAGATCATTACGTTTGTTATCCATTAATAGGAAAGCTGTGCTAAAAAAGAATAATAAAAATAAGGAGAGTTTATTCTTGCGCGTTTCCAAGACAGAGGAGAGCAACATATTTTATGTACGATGAACATAAAACATAACTTGTACTATTTTCAGAGATATCTAGAGCTATTGAAACATACTTCATGCGGAACGCCATGATCACGTGAGAAGGATCATAAACTCCCGAAGGACACCATCCTAGATGGCAAACATTCCAAGAAGCGAATAATTCCGACTACTCATAATCTTCGTCAGATTGCACCCATTCTTGCACAGCTGTCAGGGTTTTCATTCACGAGTAAATTAATGTTTTGTCGGGTCTGTATATGGACAAACTTGTTAGATTCAATGAACAGGGGAAGATATTGATTGTTCATTTGATAGTAGGAATTGGTTTTGCTCCATTAATTCAGAGCGTTTTTCTCTTTACGAGTCAGTGTACTGGACTCTGGTAGGTGACGGAGCCTCTTATTATCATACATGTAGTTACACAGCTTAGTCTCAATTTTTGATAAAGTCCTCGAAGAATTCATTCAATATCCATCTTCTTCGTACCTAGGAAGATTTTAACATTGTAACTATGTTGTTGTCAAGGTTTGAATTCCTCGAAGAATTCATTCAATGTGCATCTTCTTCGTACCTTGGAAGATTTTAACATTGTAACTATGTTGTTGTCAAGGTTTGAATTCCTCGAAGAATTCATTCAATGTGCATCTTCTTCGTACCTTGGAAGATTTTAACATTGTAAATGTGTTGTTGTCAAGGTGTTGTTATATGTTATCTACGCGTTCATAAAACACAATTTTTACTGAACGTATACCCTAATGTATAAATATGTGCTTGTATGTACAAAGGCAAAAAAAAAATACAGTATTTCTAATTCATATAAAACTTGTAAATAATAGATGATGAATATGCTGAAATCTGGACTTACTTATCAGGTTTTCGAGAGATGAATTTTCTTTCTATTTTGTTGAATAGTTCCTTTCTCTCTCACACGCACAAGATCTGTCTCTCTCTCTCTCTCTCTCTCTCTCTCTCTCTCTTTCTCCAGCTTTGTCTTTCCACAGGATAACCAATCGTGGAACTGACTACAAGCACAAAATGAAGGAATATATATATACATATATTTTGTTTGTTTGTAACAGTCAATGCTCTGAGTTACATGTAAATTTGTATTTTCTTATATAGATCAGTAATCATGTTGATCTCATCCTTATGTCTGCGTTTGTTAACTTTAATTGTTTTTGTCATAAAACCATGTCAAAAATAAAGGCACATCGTATCTTCGCTGTTACGAGACCTTGTATGTACATTGAGGCATGATGTTATATTTTGTCCGTGTGTGATGGTGTGTTTGTTTATATTATCTTGTTTTAACATTTGGGATGGGAAAGAGATCTGAAAAAAAAAAGGTTTCTTTGTGCTAAGTTCACACCATGTCCCGGCGGTCACGGCAATCATGATTGTGTCAGGCCATGGACGCGAGACAATTATACAGATAAACATTTAAACTCATGGTAAACTCATCCAAACTATGCTGGGTCAAAATAAACGTGTATCAAGTGGTGCAGGAGTTATCGAGTCAAATCAGTTTAACCCAAAGATATTCTTATAATGTTGTATGCAATCGCAATATTACCCCATTTGACTTAAGGAATGCTCGCATGGGGTTAGTAAAAAATAAAAAAAAAATCAAATACATGCATATCCAACTAGAAAAACGCATCTACACAACCTCCCTAAAATGAGATCCCGAAATTATGATAATGATGGCTCACAATTTTGGAATTCTCTGAGTCCTAGTCTAAAACAATTTCAAGGTCTTTACACATTTCAACGTTAAGTGAAGTTATATTTATTACCTGAATACTACAAGTTACATGACCAAACTGATTAATGGAGATATCTAATCGATTCCTTGTTAATCTTATGTCGTAACTTCGACCACATTCACTGAAACCATTGCTATTGTAATAACGGCGACAACATCCGGTTGCAACCATCCGAGACCGCCGCAGACCGTTGACAACTTACGTATTATACGATTAACTACCCATAGATTTGAAGTAATCTGATGTATGATTCTTGAGACGGAAGATTTCACTTTATGCTAACGACATGCAATTCGTTGATAAACGAGTAATATGTCTATATGTATCCTTTGGTATAATAGGAGATACAGCGCTATAAGTATACTTTTTGGTAGCTTTTCAGTACTGCAAATACTGGAGAAGAGTTTAGGATGATCAGTTCGAACACAAAGACGTGGTGGGGGGGGGGGGTGGAACCCTGGAGGGGCTGAGGAAGGATCTCCTATTCATGACAGTACATTTCTGTTTCAAATTTTATTGTTGAAGAGGTCAGTTTGAAGAGTGTTCGTTTGTTGTTGCTATGTCAAACAGATACAGAGATTACAATCAATCCAAAACTCTGCTGCACGAGTAGTATCCAAAATCAAGAAACATGAACAAATTTCACCAGTTTTAAGAAGCTTACACTGGCTTCCAGTGAAAATCGGATTCAGTTTAAGATACTGTTATTAGCATTTGAATGTTTCTATATGTCTGCTCCACATTATTTAAGGGAGCTTCTTCAAATCTACACACCAGAGAGGAACCTTCGTTCAAAAAGTAAAGATTTATTCGTTATTCCACTCAAAAGGGAAGAACCAAATTTTACGGAGAACGAACATTTGCTTTTAATGCCCCTACCTTATGGAATAATTTACCTCAGAAATTAAGACAAATCACTGATATAAATAGATTCAAATCTGCTTGGAAAACGCATTTGTTTACAGTGTAAGCAAACATGAAGTTCGGTACCATCACTGTAATTGGAATTCTTGTATGTTTTTGTATAATCTTTTCATTTTTTGAGTGTATAGGGACATTCTCAATTCAATTCAATTCAAACTTTATTTCATTTTTCGAAAAGAACATAAACATTTCACTTTCATTGGTAACAGAGAATAAGGTTACATAATCAAAACAAAGTAAAATTGAAAAGAGAACATAATTGTGGAACCTTGGGGTAACAAATAATGTTGTAATGAAAATTGACTGAAGTGATATAGACGATATAACATTACACAAAATATCACTTTGTGTTATGCGCTATATAAGCACTGTCAATTATTATTATCATTATTATTATTTTCAGGAGCAGAATGCATTCATCTAAACTATTGTTATTGTTGCAACAAAACCTGCAAAGTTCTGAGATACATAAACGCGTTCTTTTCTTTCAGTCTCATAATCTTTTCATCAAAGCAGATGACATGTATATCAGAGTACCCTTTTCACAGGAATCCACGTTCTGCTAAGTATGCGAAAAGGTGGGGGTTGATGATCAAGTCTCTGGACATCACTAGAACCCTAATGGAAAAACAAGTTCGAAGGTGAAGTGCTACATGCTAATGTGGCTTCGGGGTAGTGTCGTTCACGCCACGCACTACGTGGCGGCAATTTGCGTCTCGTATATAGGCAGTTGTTTTGGTTTTTGTTATGGGGTTTTCCTTCTGACAGGACCTAGCTTAGAGATTATGTATGATGATACAGGTTTACGGTTAGGACTTGCGCCAACGGCAACAGAGGGCAGTATTTGCCGTAATTCGGTCGTGAACATTAGTACATGTACACGTAAATCTTGATCGGAGCTTTTGGCGTCTGAGCTGAGGAGCTAGAGCACCAGACGTTGTCTGGCGGCATGCCCTTTGTGCATGCCATTGCTATACAGAGTTATTATGATAATTATTATTGTAGCAGCTCAAAACTTTTCTCTCCCTCTCTCTCTCCACTCCGATCTCTCCGTCTTTCCCACTCTCTCTCTCTCTCTCTTCCTCTCTCTGTGGGTCATTGATCCTCTCCGCTGGTTCTCCTCAAACAATCAGTTTCTCTATCATATATTATTTCAGTTTCTCTATCATATATTATTTCAGTTTCTCTATCATATACTATTTCAGCCAACTCTCTAACAATACACAAACACACACACATCTGCGCTCACTAAAATATCATTTAGTGTGTGATGACATGAGGAAGATTGCAAATGACAATCAATCGTAACTAGCTTTATGCAAGTAATGCGTTTGATTTTGATGCAGGTTGCAATCTATCTATGCTGTATAAAGTTACGATGGATTGCAACCTGGATCAAAATCAAACGCATTAGTTGCATAAAGCTCATTGCGATTGATTGTCTATTGCTTTGATTCTTTATATTATCTTTACTACAAATAAATCATCATGGATCGACTGGCACAGAAATCAATGTCAAACTAAAAATCACGAGGATAGCATAAAATTATCGTCTACACGTCCCACTGGAAAACCATGGCGAGTAGGCCTGCCCTACCTTGAAATATGCAATCTATGGTACTCGTCATGTAAGATATTAAGACTAAGAGATATCTTTTAAAGTTTTCAAGCAACAGTGTTTCGAATAGTGATACAACGTCCTAACACGTTTAATCAGGTTGCTAGTTAAAACACTCTACATTTTTCGAAACCAGCTTTTCTCAAATATTTTGGCACAGACATAGAACTCATCACTGAGCTGAGATAACATGGAAAAACGTATCACAATTATAATTTACATTGTACCAAGAACAGTTCTTGAGAAATTTTTCTCGTGAGAAAAATGAAAATTAGCAGCATTTTGTGTACAAATCAAATGGAGAGCTGCTCAACATCTACATCACGCAGAGTTGCTAATTTGTCTAACTCTCAGTTTTCACTGATCTTCTTTTCTGATTTTTCTGTTTTCATGATTTTATCAGGAAGGAACCTTCCTTTAATCACTATGCATTAGCAAATGATTAAGAAAAGAATATAACTGGTGTAGATTAAGATGAATATTCCATTTTATTTTGCCATACCTTATCTAAACCCCTAAAATGATTGTTGAATACTCCTACAGACACAAAAGACCACTGTATACACTAAAGGAAATACATTGTATTGCACTTAGGCCTATATACATATAAACAAGCAAGAAGAGTGTTCAGTGTTATATTCTAATATAGCCTGCTGCATAATTATTCCTCGCCACATCTTCATTGCTATACACAATAATCATTAAGTTGAAAACTTATCGGGTTGTCATACAGATGGTATTTGAAGGGATATTATAAACCAAAGTTAAGGAAAAGAGTGCGATGAAGAGAAGGGGCATAAGTAAAGGAACAATAAGATAAAGGAGAGTTTAAAAATTATTTAATTGATTTGATTTATTCTCTGTATGCATCTTTTCCAAGTATATCATTTTTCTGCAATTTCATTAACAATGCACAAAATAACAGTAATATGACTATTTTCACCAATTATCGTCAAATATATACATCTGTAAGATAATCACATGAGTTACATCTTAATTTGCATAAGAGCGATTGCCAAGAATAAGCACAAAGTTTGACTGTTTTGAAACCGATAATGAATAACATTAATACAATAAAGAAAAGCAAGGGGTCCAACATGATGCTCGTGGAATAAGGGTTAGGGAAAGAGAGAGAGAGAGGGGGGGGGAGGAGATGATAAAAACCTCCCTATACTAGTCTTGCCAGATCAACTCGTCATACTTACATAAATACACACATACATACATGCATTTACTCATTGATTACAGTGACGAATTCACATAATAAAGAGAAAGAGAGAGAGAGAGAGAGAGAGAGAGAGAAGCAATCATTAACGATTTTGCGAAGCATAACATTCTATAAGGCGAATCGCCCTTTCAGGGCATAGAGAAGTATGAAAGTAGAGTTAAAGAGAAACAAAGAGAAAAAAAAAGAAGGGGAGGAGAAGATGAAGGAGGAGAAAGGAAGAGGGCAAGAAGAAGAGGGCAAAAAAGGTGTGTAAGCAAACAAAGAGGTGAAGGACTTTCCGCCGAACGATGGAAATAAGCTATGTCCATTATATATTAGATCGGATCGTCGCACGTGCATATCATTGCACAAGGCAGAGATTTGTAATAAAAAAGCAACAACATCAAATAAGAATAAATATACAAGACATGCAACTGACCTGTTCTTTACGAGCCTTGTTCGGCAGTATGATTCAAAGATTTTGTTACTGTCCCTATAATTATGATACAGTGTATATTTGTTTGTATATATATATATATATATATATATATATATATATATATATACATATTTATATTATAGCAGAGGGGATTTTAACGAAAGTAATACACAATGAATGTCTACTTTGTTTGCTTGTGTGTGTGTTTGTTTGTTTGTTTGTTTGTTTAGATATTACGCAGCCCTATAGCATTTTCGAAGGCCATGTATTGGTCACCTAGGATGATACGGAAGGCTCGTTTTTGTTTTGTTTTATTTTTTACCTTTTCAAGGCTTTCGTATTTTTGTTGATGTTGTTGCTTTGTTTGTAGGATCATAATGGTCTGGGGGTACATATCCATTATACATTGAGACTAAGGCCCAGAACACAATGACGTTTTCGATTTTTTTTTCTTTTTTAAACTATATATACCACGTGTGAATCCCATTTCAGGTCCTGTTGAATCAGTATACCCAGGAGAACAGATTGCAAATGGAGGAGGCATCGACGGAAATGCGAAGTGGAATTCCAGGGTTTCGTGCCAAGTCATATCCCTGGATGCTGTCGTGGCAGCTATTTTGTTAGCCACTCGCATAAAATGAAATTTATCATTAAGCAGTCTGTCGATTCATGGATTATCACAAAGAATAAAATATGTCACTGCATAATATAAACACTGGTATAGGCTGTTTCGTTTGCGTCGTATAGGTCCTAAATGCCTTGGGGCTCTCGGAGTTATCGTGTATACTCCTCTTATATAGCATCGTATTTGTGACCAGCCTAACAAACTTCTTTCATCTAATGAAATACAAGTGTATTATCCTTTTTCATTTGCTCGCAGGCAAACCATTAGTGAATTGCATTAAAAGTAGCTTCCGGAATCAATCCAAAAATGAGTAATCACAAATTTCTCCTTTTAATGATTAATTCCGTTAAAATAAGCTCAAATGGGACGTTTATTGACGTCAAGAAAGAGTAATTTTAGTAGCATATAGCAACATATTATTATGGACTTCACAAAGTGTATTTACGACCAAGAAGGTTAGTTTAGATGACTGTATGTTGAATTACTTGGAACTATAGCGTTCTTATGATTCCAACTGCTTCATGTAAGTCCTAAATCGGTTTGGATGGTCATTCGCGGTGGAAGTGTCCGTTTTCACATTGATATATAGGAAATCCATCTTATAGTGTGGGCACGCAATTTGATTTAGTTCATTTTCCTGTTGTGCTGTTGTTGACCTCAATGCACTCTTTTGTCGTGGACTAGTATGTATATTTTGCACGTCCGCCTGAAGCCGTTCTACTATTCCCACTCATTGCAGATACACTTTCTCTCCTCGTTTTATCTTTCTGGAACTTACCTTAGACGTTTGGCGGAGACTTTTGTCTTGACGTCCGTGTGTAAAGCCCGCCGCACACTATACGATCCGACCAGTCGTCACCAGTCTTGCCAGTTTCCAGTCGTACGACTGTCTTAGTGCCAGTCGTAGAGATTTGACATGTTGAATTTCCACGACCGGTCGTAGGCTTTCAGCCAATCAAGATACAGTAAAATGCAAGCGCACGCAGTAAGATGTACTAAAGACAGAACAGTCGTAAGCCTACTCGTAAGGTCAGATTGTATAGTGTGCCTTGGCAGGTCGTATGACTGGGTCTTATGGTCTCAAGGTCGTATAGTCGTAAGTCGTATAGTGTGCGGCAGGCTTAAGAAGACTTATGATTTCTCTCTTATTCAAGGGTAAGCCTGCACTGGCCATTGGAGGCACGGGACAAAGATCAACAGTAAAGTATTAATATCATAGGTATTAACACGCAACGATAGAGTGCGAGTCGTATCACGGGGGAGAACTCAACTTTAAATATTGGTGCAACACAGTCTCCGTTCTTGAGAATTGAATTCTGTAACTCCACGTGTTGAGGACGAAAAGACGAAATGATGAAATGACGAAATCGTTTTTATGACAAGAACTGCAGAAGACAAGCTGTTCAAACTCGGCAATTATCCTTGTTAAGACCCAAGAAGACAGGTTGCTGAAATTTGTCAGTCGACGTTCTTACTGCGAGCGGACCCTATACGTGCCTACAACGAGTTAATAAAACTGGGGAGGTAAAGCTTTGTGGGACAAAAAGCCGTCTGTTTAGGACAAGAAGACCAGAAGACATGTTGGAATTAGCAAGTCAATTCATATCAGATGTGAAGACAAGTTGACATCCAGAAGTCGAATTGCCCAGCTCCCACTTAATTCCCCATCACGAGTTTCCAAGAGTGGAGTACGAGCGAGTCATGCTGGGTTGCCCATGAGATTAGTTACCCGTTTAGAACGAGTACGGCGACTGACAGCGAGTTCGCTCGAGCCTTTACCGAAATACAGCGAGTTTTGCACTTGGATATACTTGATGGCGGTGAGTTATGAGCTGTATAGAGTTCATCTCGAGTTTGTCACGAGTAATGCGAGTGTATCACGAGTTTAGCACGAGTTGCAACAAATTGGTAAAATCTTTGAACATGTTCAAATAATCTATATTGAGGACTTACTCGCGACTTCACACTAACTTCGACGGTAAGATCTATGGGGCGCCAAGTGTCGCCTTGGAGCCCCATAGAGCTTATCTTCGAAGTTAGCTCATCCTTGTGGTTAAGGATAACCGTCTGAACGTAACTAGTGTCTTATTCATGGGGTTGAAAATTGCCTTCAATACATATCAACAAAACTGCAAGTATGACTGTGGAATTTGTGGAGTGGAAAAAAGGTGTCACGTAAGAAAATCCGTCAAACACTATTCTGTTCTTTTTCATCCTTTGCTGCTGCAAGTTATGCACTCTGGTTGCTAGATACGCCATTTTGTCTACGTCAAGAAAAAAAAAAGGTTTTTCACTCAATAACGCCACTTTTGGTTATACTGACCATGTGAAAAATCAGTTGAAGTGAAATCATAAATTTCTGTCACAATGGTCAGATATCTAATCATTTTGGGGCTCTATTATGTATAGACAAGTCCTTGCATGTGCACATGAGTGTTGTTCATTATAGCAAAATAAAATGCATTGAAGTTCTTTCAGCAAAATTCCATCTTGAAGTTATCTACTTTTGAAAATTCACATTGAAGGGGCATTGCAGACGATGTCATATCATGTAGTACATAAATTGACAGTTCCATGTATAGCTTTGTGGAATTAATTGCGGTCCTCGAGCAGAGAAATCAATACTCTAAAAAATCTTCAACAAATCACACTGAACAGTGTTCATGACATAGGAGCCTCATATATTTCAGAAATGTAACATTGTAATTCCATTACAATACCGCGTGCTTAACAAGTTTACCTATTCACTACATGCCTTCTTCTTTTGTTCTGCTTCCTTGAACCCTAAGGGTGGGATTTCACGGAGCACGCGAACGATTTGCGAAGGACGCGAATGACAAAATCCAACATTCGGAAAAGTTTTTCTCCGAATGTTTTCCGACAATGAAGCCGAAAACTATTCTTGCGCAATTTGTGCGAAGTTCCCACGACGTATGTGCGATTGTCGTGTGTATCATTGCTAAAGTACAGCATGTTACGTACACGAAGAACACGCGACGGAAATGCGAACAACGAAACATTTTCAATAATCATGGGAGAAAATGTAGCAAGGAGAGGTGGAAGCAAGAAAAAATCAACTCAAAAAGCTTTCTTGAGTTGATTTTTTTTCTTTCCTGTATTTCTCCTTTCTTTTTCTCTCATTTCTCTATCGTGTGTTTGCCTACATTTTTTTCCCCTAGGACGTATCTCCACTAGTAAAGCATTTGTTCCTTTTTTTTTTTTGCAGTTCCTCCAACACATAATCTCTATAGTTCAAATGAAATTTACATACTTAAGATTGATTTTAAGTGTATTCTGCGATTTTTTTTTTGTATATCAAATATTCTTTCTCTTTGCTAGTCTTTAATTTCTTTCGTTACTATAGTTGTTAATATTTAATTGTTTGATGTTTAGATGTATACTACGATTTTTATTTGTAGAAAACGTACAGGGCATACATCCCCAAACGTGCGCTAAACGTTCGCGAGAATGTCTCAAAAGGTACGCGAACAGTTCGCGATTACGTCGTAAAATGATCGGAAAAACTTCGCAGATTTCGCGTAACATACGCGAGACATTCTCCGAAGTTTCGGAGTCTGTTTGGGGTTTCACGAACATTTTGCGAACATCGCGCGTGTCTTGCGAAGGTCTTGCGCATATGACGAAGCTTTAAAGACACTTTCGAGAACAATTCACGAGCAAATCCCGACTAAGTGTGCGGAAAAGGTTCGCAAAAAATTTCAAACTTTTTTGAAATTATCGCCGAAGTAAAAACGACATTCGCGAACAATAATTGACGACGCTTCCGAACCCTCACGTTTGTTTGGCGATCTTTTGCAGACTAAAATGCGAATGCTGGATTTTGCCATTCGCGTCATTCGCAAATCGTTCGCGTGCTCCGTGAAATCCCACCCTAACTCATTCACTCTTATGGTGAGACTGCCATGTCATCATCCTTGTTAATTGCAATTTGTTATACATATTGAAAACATTCTTATTCCTCTTCCCAATCACTATAGATTCTGAAACTCTGTACTCAGTTAAGTAATTTATAGTTGTTCAAATGTAAAAGTCTGAAAATCATCCGTATCAAAGTTTCCTTTAACTCCTCATTCCACATATTAAGCATACACTTCTGTCTTTATCCCAAAGTTGATTTATATCCCTAGGATTATGTCAGGTTTATGTAAGCTTCTGACAACACGAGCATTAAATATTAAGGGTCTCGGGGATTAACACCATACATAGCACTTCCCATAGCCCAGTCGGCAAGAGCAACGGCCTACAAATCTGAAGGCCTTAGGTTGAAATCATTTTTTTTTTCACTCATTTCCGATCAGAAAATAAAAGGTTGTACTGTTGTATCAACATGTCTTCGCTTCCATTGATGTCTCCACGCCAAAATGAGAATTGCATGAAGCCACTAATTCACATGAAGTCACAAGGAATTAATTCATCAATGTATGTTGCTGGATCGGGCTAACCATGGGCAATTCTTGAGCAAGTTTAGAGTTGCCATTGAAGAGTGTGTTAGACATGAGCTCAAATTTGAACCTGACCTATGGAATCACCAATCTATCATGGGGCTTGTTTATTGTCTGATTCTTTACAGGCAGGACAAGTCTTGGGCTAAGAAACCCTATCCCCCCCCCCCCCCCACCTCCTCCCTCTACCCTATCATGGATTATCATTATGAAATGTCTATTCATTGACAACCATAGATATTTGTAACTTTCTGATTATTGGCTATTGGTCATGCCGCAATAAAGGATTCATTGATAAAAGCCTATGGTCAATAATTTACCAGATAGTGATTCTTTTTATATACATATATTAGCTATGTTAGACCAAAAAAAAAAGATTTCATGAAATATGGCCAAACCATATATCATTTTAAAGGTCTCAGCGAGACAAATCCAATGGTGAAGAGGTAATTGAAATTGGATATTTATTTACTGAGTTATGGCTTGTCGAATGTCGCACTCAACTGTATGTCTTCTGCGGCAATTTATGGAGAATTGCTTCTCCTTACTCTATTACCCCCCTAGGGCCCTATGCAGGTTTTCGAAACAAAAAAAAAAAAGATGGTTTTATGCACCAAAATGAAGCTGTTTCAATAACATGTATAGAGACAAAAAAAAGATGTTAAATAGCAAGTTAACTGTACTTCATCTTAATTTATTCTATTGTTTTTTCATACGGTTATATTTTTTTTTTCATTCACATTGTTAATGTTACTGATCGAGGAAGACTCCAAAAAGTCAAGTGGAGTTGGTGGGTATTCCACTATTCCTTTGTGAGTTTTACAAGTGAAGTACGTTGAATTTCGTCCCTCCTCTCCAATTTTCAAATCCTGGATCCACTGCTGGATAAAATGGCCTGAAAATATTGCAAAATTACATTTTAGATTAAAATCATAATATTCTAATCAATTCTAATCAATTAGGCATAGACTCTATGCCAATGTTATGATTAACCAAGTTAGTGCCTGACAATAAAACATTGATATTACTAATAAGCTTAAGATAAATGTTAAAACAATAATTGGCTTAACTGCAGAATACCCCGCCAAGATCTCCAGACGAGATTTCTTGACTATACTGATCGACTGTGCTTTATTTCGTCCGGGATACTACGCACAGAGTGCACAAGAAAATCTCGTGCATGCCTCAAAAATCTTGGCGAGATATTTTGCAGTTGTTAATGATAATACTAATGTTAAATATTGAATAATAATAGTAATTATAATAACAATACTGCCTAGACCAATGATAATAATTAATGATTAACCTATCTAACAACAATCATGTTCATACATACAGAGGGGCATTGGTAAACATTTGTACTTCAAAGTCAAAACCCAACATCTTCTTCATCAAATTAAACTCAAGACAAGATTGAATTACTTGTAATTTGCCGATTTAAACTTGGACTTTGTCTAACTGTTACATGTAATGTCAGAATTTAAAGATCTGAATTTGAAAAGTGAAACCTACATTATCATAAAGTTTTCTTCAGACCTGACGTTAAAAAGTCTATTTAGTAACTGGTTAGAACTATTGGAAGTGTTAGTGTTATACTAGTGTTAAGGTGGTTTGAAAGAAAAAAAAAAATACTTTACAACTACTGAACAACCGGCTGACAACGAAAACTTATTTTGGAAACGATCATTGTGGAAATCAATTAAATTCTATGGCAAAAACGACAGAGTAATGAAGTAATTAGCACAACACGTAGTAGCAGGCCCTTCACTTGTAACGGTTACACGTAAGGTGGCCTTAAATACGAACCTACGTAATCACCTCCGAAACCGTGATTCTGCGTCCCGAAAAATGCCCGAGAGATCTCCCGACACCGGCTTGCTTATCCTTGTTGCGACTGTTGCGACTGTAAATGCAAGTGGTTTCTAGTTTAAAAACATCCACAAAAATCAAATAAAGACCGGTTTTTTTTAAAACCCTTGAGATTTTGCCATAGAAAACAGAGTCCAAAGTCACAAAATTGATGCCTCTTTATCCAAACTTCACCAAAATACAAGATTTTTAGGGGGAAAACGAACTGCTCGTCGAGTTCTGACTGGTCATTTCTCATGTGCAACATGTGGAGATGTACCGACGTAAATATCTCTAAACACCTACGTCATATAACCAGGCAAGAGAGAAAAAAACAACCCGGAAGCAGAAATAATTTGGGGTCACTTTATTCAAGATGGCTACTTGCATGACGTACGTCGTGTAACGTGGAGCTCCACGATAATGTCATCGAATGCAAGTTTCCTGATAATTTTGGTGATCCAAATTAAAGTTTTTGTTTTTAGTAATTTATAGTGCATTTTATTGATATTTCTTAGAAGAATTAAAGCTGTATATATAGCCACAGTGCTTTGATGAAAATTGACCTTTTAACACGTCGGCAGAATAGGTGTGTTAAATGTGACCCCGCTGACATCGCTACATATATATATATATATATATATATATATATATATATATATATATATATATATATATATATATGTATATATATATATATAGAAGTATTGGAACAAGTTCACTCGGTTGACATCAGGTTCATCCGTATTTGACATCAGGTTGAACCTGATGTCAACCGAGTGAACTTGTTCCAATACTTCTGTCTAAAGCTCTTCCTTTGAGGATATCGAGCACTCTTCATAGAAGGATAGAACCACCAAGTGTGTATATATATATCTATCTATATATATATATATATATATATATATATATTTATCCCTAGTTGGCACCTTAGGGAGACATATTGGGGGGAAGTGTCTTCATTAGGGAGACAACTGGTCATTAAGGAGACAATTTTCGTGTCTCCATTGCGTAAATTGCCATTGAACATGTATTTAAAAATTTGCATATAAAACAAATGGAAATGTCTTCCAAATGACCCATCTAGGAGTATATATATATACATACATGTGTGTGTGTGTGTATATATATATATACATATATATATATATATATATATATATATATATATATATATATATATACATGTACATAGTTTATTATGTGTGTGTATGTGTTTATATGAAGAGTGAAAAATGGATGGTGACAGGGATACAGCAACCCACTGAATGGATATTTTTAGTGGGTGTGATTAACATAATTGCACATAGATACAGCAGTGAACAATATGCAGGACAAAATGGAGGTAGTGATAGTAGCCACAAACGTTTAATAGGGTCCATGACATTTTGGCGTAAAAAATTCCTATACAAGTATATACATTGACTCACACAAGAAAAATTGTGATCCCCTGTGTAACCTCTCACTGGGATAACGTGTACAAGACTTCAAAGTACCAAACACAATCACCTTTCACTAGATTTTTTTTTAACTTACTGTAACAGA
Organism: Diadema setosum; assembly: GCF_964275005.1. Classification (NCBI taxonomy): domain Eukaryota; kingdom Metazoa; phylum Echinodermata; class Echinoidea; order Diadematoida; family Diadematidae; genus Diadema; species Diadema setosum. Next base: position 16,809,636 of record NC_092691.1, read on the forward strand.
ATAGCCCTAATGTAGACAGAAAGTGACAAAGTCTGCCGATCAGTTTTAACCTTACTGACTCTGCCAAACATAAACACAAATGAAACAAATTTTGCATTTCTTCACTTGGGAAGTAAAATACCACATACACACTTTCCCTTATAATCCATTGACCAACCATGATAACACTGCTTACTGACGTTCTTTCATGTCAATTGTTCCTGTGTACAGACAAATCCACAAGATTGTGTAAAATGTCTGACCAAACCAATAACTAGGGTCTCTCATAACAATAACACTCATAAATCAAAGGCACAGTAGAAGTGAAACTTGTACAAACTTACTAATTTCCACACTTTTAGAGAGGGAAATCACTGAATGCTACTTCTTTAGAGCACAGGTCCACAATATGTGAAAATGAGCATCTGTCTTAGAATATGTCAAGAAAAATTTGACATCATAGTGTTGATATATGTAGCCCTGACTGCTACCTTTGATGTGACCTTTCTGTTCTTCCTTGACTCATCTCTGTGTAATGAGACAGCGCCTTATGATTGCAAAGTCTTGTCACAGGCATCTACTTGATCTTTGATCCCTGATCTTTAAGCCTTACTGTCTAATCATTTCAAAATGCCTTAAAACAAAATAAAATGTTGTTTTGGACAGTGTAAACAAAGCATGTGACCTTTGATTTCTAACCTGGGTCACATTTATATTCACCGTGTTCTGCCTTGTTCATTTATATATCGGGATTGTTTTAATTTTACCAATTACAATTTTATTTAGAGCAAAATGATTTCACATTTCACATGCTGAATGTTGGCCATTGACCATCACCTGCTCACTGAACAATCAAACTGAAGATTGCCCTTTTGCAATATCCTTGTCTTGCTAAATTTTGTGACACATATTCAGGTATTGTGTTCAATTTACAATTTCATAATTTCATAATGGCTCCTGACCTTTGGCTTTTAACAGCAAAAGCAACAACCTTCACTGAATCATATTTACATGAGTATACATGAAATTCATTGCTCAACCTTCAAGTCTATGTAGTTCATTGCGGTGACAAGATATGATTACAAATAATCTATTTATGGACAACCCACAAAAACTCCTGCCATTACCACGTGATCAAGGCATACAAAATCAATGAGGTGAGAAGAAATTCGTGAAGAACACAATATTATTTGGGCCAAAGAAATCATAAGAAACCACTGCCTCCTTTTAGATAAGATTATTGCTCCTTAGTGAATTTCTTAGTTTATTTTCTGCACTTTTCCCTTAGTAGGTATTTCCCATCGTTTTCATATACATGTATGCTATACACACTGTCAAAGTCCTAAAATATAATCTGCTATAGAAATTCTGCCTGATAATAATTTGATGACTTTTTTTTGTGTTGTCCTTTTGATAAATGACCTGTATTAATATGCATGTGTGTGTTTGTGTGTTCATTCATTTCACACCAGTCCCAATGGAATCCCATTTTCTTTGCTCACTTTTCCACTAATAAAAAAAAAATATGAGGATAAAAGATCTCTGCAAATCATGAAAGAAATCTTAATGTGTGGCTTTCAACAAAGGTTTTTGTTAATATCATATATTGATGCCATCTAAAACAAGCAGTACAACATGATTTCCTAAAGTGCCGGCATAAAGCTTCTTCCAAAATCTGATTCAATTCACAATACAAAGTGTAGAGACATTATTGGGGGAAAGAGATAGATAATGGCACAGTGTTGACTGGCATTCTTTCGTCTTGGACAATTTGAATTGCCAATACCATGAGAGCAGATTTGAAAAGATGGGTAACAGGAGCATCCGCTGGGATTAATAGACCACATAACTGCTGATTCAATGTTTGCTCTACTAGTAATCTGTGAGATAGCTACATTGCTCACAATGAAGATTTCTAGAGTAAATTTTGATGCTCTTGTTTTGAAAAATTTCATTTTGTTTGTAGTATTTTTCATTCATTTTGATGCCAACAAATATGATGTCACCATGGACCTGAAGTAGCAAGTGTCCTGTTGGTCACTTTAAATCTTTATTTCTCAAAAGTTCACTTTCACAGACCAAGGAATTGTCGATTCCAAACCCCTCTCCTCGAACAATGTCACTGTGATGTTGTGTCGACAGTAATTTTTCAAAGACATACACAAACACACATCACACAAGCAAAAATACAATGTACGTACATATACACCCCTAAACACACACGCACTGTCATTTTGTTGCTGCCCCCCCCCCCCACTTTAATCCCGACAGTGAAAGTGTTATCTTATATCAAGTGCATACAAATTCTGCATAATCTCTTGCATGTGAATACCAGTAAAGGGTTTGAGTACATGAAGTGCAACAGCTTCCTAGTTTCTTTACACATTAATTTCTCTTGAAACACCGAGTGGTTGCCTTTTGGCTTCATCTGCAGAGAAATTGACATACATGTATCACATATATGCTCTGAATCAATTTACAATTACGAGGTAGGCAAGATACCAATACATGGAGGAAAATCAATGAAACCCAAACTAACTTATCTGTTACTTGTCCACAATGGGTAAACAACAGAAAACCATTTAAACCATACCACTTCAACAGTAACTTAAACAAACAAGGCATCACATCATGTCAGAAATCTGCTGCCACTTCTAGAATGAATTATCTTGGACAATGAAGAGCAACAATTATGTTCCTTTTCAGTTGGTTAATCTGAAGTGCTCTTCCATGGTCATATCATACTGTTTAATGCTTTTCCGAGAGTTTCCAAAGGGGCATCCTTAAGAAAATCAAAGTCATTAACACTGGTGGTTACCTCAAAACAAATTCTAGAGATAGTGATGCTGAAGCTTGTTTTGTTTTGTTTTGAGGCTTCATCACTGCAATCCTTTGGTGACTCTCCAAGAGAAAGTGGTTGGTCTCTGTCACGTTGCATCATATTACTCCAAGATTTACATATAAGCAAAGAAATGGACAACATTTTCTTCATAGTACATCTGTTTCAAGAACATCAGAAGAATTTCTGTGCATTTTCAAGAGTCAAAGCTTTTGATGCACATTCCATGGCCCAACCGTGGTTGATGATGCTCAGTTTGACATGCCATTAACACACAAAAGGCATCAGCACTGGCTCCCTGTCACCATACATGCTCCATACATGTTCCATAATGGCAGGGGTGGCATAAAATTTTACACAATTAATTTGGTCCACTCAAATGCCAAGATACGGTCAGCTGGGGAGAGAAACAAGGAGCAAGCAAGCAAAAAAGAAAAAAAAAGAAAAGAAAAGAAGATGTCACAAAACATTCTAAACGGGAAATGTCCTTTCTGCAGGTTCTGTGTGGTCAAGCCAGTGACTAGCACACTTCACGCCACTCAGGTGCTTGAAATCAAGCTGTTCTTTTCCTTCCAGTCAAAGTATTAGTAAGCTGCACATTTTGAACTCTGAAGTCCTCTAGGAGTGCTGGAGGATTGTTTTTCCTGCTTCTTCTCTCTCTCTCCCATCAAGGAAAAAGTTATTGTTCATCGCCAATAGGACAGAAAACACAGAGGGTGGCTTTAGTAGATGACCTCATAGACTGTTGCTTTCTTGTCACCTGAGCCTGTGACGATAAACTTATTGTCCACTGAGATATCACAACACAGCACTGATGAGGACTCTTTGGACTGAAAAGGAAAAAGAAAAACAAACAATAGCATATCTGGATCATTGTGCCTTGAATCTACTGAATATCACTACAAATACATTATTTGGTCTATGTATCCAATTCATTTATATCTAACACTGTCTACGTTTACAGCAGACTTCAGGTACTGAAGCATGTTCAAATTTTTCATTCAACTATTTGCCTGAATCTATAAAATATTTTGGGAACAGCAAGCACATTCAAGTATAGGTCTACTGTAAAAGTGGAAATTTTCGCGGTGTTGAAATTTTTGTGCATTTCTTGCAACTCGAAACTAGCGCGAAAATAAAAGCACGTGAATATTTTTGCTTGCCATATGTTCCAGTAGTTGATGTCTTGATTCCGCGAAATTAAAAACATGCGAAACTCTTCTTACCCTGCCAAGCGCGAAAAATTAGTCGCGTGAAAATATCCACTTTATACAGTATTCTATACAAGCCATTTAAGAGACTGCACTGAGGTATTAAGTGAATAACCACATGACCTTTCTTCTAGTGGCAGATTGCAATAATATTCCTCTTCATGAATGGATACATTATCAACCCTGGCAGAAACATGGGAGATTGTGATAACTGTTACTGTAAAAGTGGAAATTTTCACAGTGTTGAAATTTTTGTGCATTTTGCGCAACCAGAAACTAGTGCAAAAAATAAAAGCACACAAATGTTTTTGCCTGCCATGTGTTCCAGTAGTTAACGTTTACTTTCTGTGGAATTAAAAACATGCGAAACTTGTCTTATCCACCCCCAAAGCGCGAAAAATCAGTTGCACAAAAAAATCCACTTTTACAGTATCTTTATGATACTGTCCTTCACAATATGGTTCATTCAAAAGATAAGTAACATGATATAAAGAATGCTCAACAAATGCTGAGTGTTACATCTTTGCTAAGCTACATGAGTTATCAGTATGACAGGAAATAACCAAAGGAGAAAATTCAAATGCTCTTTCCCTTGAGGTCCTTGGATCAACTCTTTACACTGAGAATTATTTCTTGAGGATTTTTGTTCATACTTTGCAAAGATATCTGTAGAAAATTCAAACACAACCCCCTGTCTTGGGACCTGCCTCTTCTTTGTTTGACTGCACTGCTCATAAATATCTTCCTTCACATCAAATGAGAGAAATGTAGGACAGTGAAGGCACTAACCTGAAATATGCTGGCCCCGTACGGAGTTCTCCAGGCGTTGAGCAGGTTGTCCTTGCCTGTACTGACAAACCACTTGCCACAGTGGGCAAACTTGAGGGAGAGCACACAGCTCTCGTGAAGGTGGAGCTGGTATTTGTCAGGCTTGGAGTGGTGCAGCACCTCCACATTACTGCTCTCCATCCTAAACGTGAAAACAACAGAGTATGACATAAACATAAGTAAACCTGTTTGCAGAAACTGGGGATCATCCACAACAAAGCTCACAGGAGAACTTTACGAAAAGATTCAGTTATCTCACAGAGAAAAGAATTGAATAAAAGTAAATTATTGGTGAATGCCTGGAACAAGATAAGACAACTAACTTTGAGAACCTCAATATCAGTGAAGTAATTATGATACATGATTGCAGATGTTCCAGTCATTTGCTGTACACTTCTTTTCAATGCTTCCAATTTAATCTTGATTAATCTGCTGCATTTTCACTTCCCTATTCATCCCTCCTTACCCTATAACTCTCTCACACAAATTTAATCAATAGCATATCATGAATCACAAGGTCTTTCAAGATAATTAAAATAAGTTTTGATGACTTTCTGGTACATGGAAACAAACCAACAATACAAAAAATGGCTCCAGCCACGCGACACATAATACAAGTTCGATGACTTTCTGGTACATAGAAACAAACCAATAACACAAAAAATGGCTCATGCATGACTCAATTTTTTTCCATTGGTACAACTGAATATGCCATTTGCAGGCAGCAATAAATCCTACTCCCACTGCTATCAGTACATTAGACTTTAGGGACAGTGTCTTGATTCCAGCGAGAGACATCAATCACAAATTTTGCACCATATGATTATACAAAGGAATCTGCTTTACAGTCCATATTTTATCACATTAATAGCGCATACTTGACAGTATATCATAAACACAGCAGAGGCATGATTACCCAAGGTGAACAGTTGCCAATTCATTGAACCTTTGATATAGTAGAGATAATAACTTTTTAAACTTTTTCTGTATTCATAATATGATTATCTGTGCAAGTATTCGCGTGCATGGTGTACAATTGTCCACCATTCTAAAACACAATAAATGTAAAAGTATGTCAATTAAACCAATTGCATCATCATCTTGTAATACCCTACATCAGCACATACTGCCCTCTAATCCCGTTGAGGTGAACAGTTTGAAGGAGCTTGTGTGGCTGACGTGACAGTTTATCACCAAGATGTTTAGCATTCACAAATCTTGAAAATAAACTTTTTACTATGTCAGTCCACTGAACTAAATCTGAACAATTGGTCAGAGAAATACAATGTAGTCTGTTCAAGATGCAAGCTTAGACCCAAGCACAGTGCGTACCCCTAGCCCCCGCAACACACACAAAGAGATAGAGACAACTCACCCAACGGCCAGCCAGTCACCAGAAGGGCAGTAGCCAAGAGAGAAGATCTGGGAGGTAAAGTCATGCTGCTGCAGTTGTCTCCCTTCTCTCAGGTCCCAGGAACGCACAGTGTTGTCCAGGCCCCCAGTCCATAGCTTTGACCCATCTGGTGAGATGTCAATGCAGCTGGCACCATCTGTATGGCCTTGGAATTGCCTAGTGGAGAAAGACATTCCAGCACAGAACATCAAACACTTAATAGCTTGGAGGTGCAGAAATTGCTTGTATATTAATATGTAAATATCAGTCTCAGTTATGAAGATATTTGACTCCTGTCTTTCCTGCCTTTGTGTGCACTGTCACTGTTCTAAATCTTGACAACATAATCTGGATGAAACTCTAAATCCATTTATGCTTCCAAATCCTACCAATCAAATATAAGAATCAGGTTGCAAATACCTAGAGATTGATAGATGTACGACAAGCCGCTGATCATTGCAAGAGATATGGGTGAAGAGATAAAAATACAGTGGATCCCAGTAAAATAATTTAGAGCTCATCTTATGTACATGGCAAAATTATCTGCTGGTTAATGCTATTAGCCACTTTTTTGTAAAACAGTTATCTTTTGCTGGAGGGCACCACACCCTACAAACAAGTATATCCCATCAAGAACCAGTCAAATAAATTTTCTTTTTCTCTCTTTTTTTTTCCTTCAATTAACCCAAGAAGAAAATCTAGATTCGTAAAAATTATGAAATCAGCTTCTTTTGCCTGCTATATCGAAGCTCTGCCTCTGGACCCAATTAATCTGAAAAAAAAAATGTATAAGAACAACTAACAAGCATCGATGATTCTGGCAGAATCTGGTTAAAATCCAGACCTGTATTTTCATGAATGTCTTGAAAATGTCCTTGCTAGTGCTCTCTCAAATGAGAAGTTAAACCCTACTTGTGAAGGATATATAAAGCTCATTCTGGAACCATCCATGAGAGGTGCAGTTTCCAGGATATCAAGCACACAGGATGACTGCAAAATTTGTTTCCACAAACACAGTCTATGTCTGCAAAATATCATTCTCATCAGTGGCGGATCTGGGGGGGGGGGGGGGGTGCACCAGGCGTGCACCCCCCCCCCCCTTCAATTGTGGAAAGGCACTCTTTACAGAATTCCTGGATCTGCCCCTGCTCATGGTATGTTTTTCTGTAGCAAAAATGCAAATGGTAGTATGCTGGCACATGTTACGTGGTATACCATATGAAACATTTCAAAAATTTAGAGGCTTAGAATGGCAAGCCACTTTTCAGTGCTTATTGACCTGCTGAGTACTACAATGCTCACTCTTGTATGAGCTTAACTGCCAATGATCTATGCTAAAACATGTGTGCAACCATGCAGACAGCAATAATACTGCTGAACCCAATGACGGGCGCAATAGGCATGTATGTTTTGGCTGGGTTTGACCCTCATTCAGGACATCGGCCTGGCAAAAAAATGACGGGTGAAATATTGTAGAGAGTGATTTATGAGAAAACTCTATAGGGTCTACACAATTTTACCCATGTGACATTTTTAGGGAATAAGTTTCCATTTGGAAGACTGCAATCAATCAATGCACTAAGCTAGACAGTAAAGTCATAGAGGTTAATATTAGTTTGGAAAAGGTATGCTGCCCTCTTTTGACAATGGGCATACAGTTGACAATAGTCACTGTGGTCAAAAGTATGCTCACACTACAGAAACTACAAAAACCAGTATTATTTGAGTACTGTCTTGTAATTGAGTAGTTATTCCTTGATACTGAGCTAACTTCAAAGCCAAAACCTTACAAAATAATGTAACAGTACTAATTTTTTGAATATAATGACAATGCAAGGTTCAGATGTACTTATAGGTTCCATGGCAACTACTAAAATATGATTTTTTTTTTAAAAACTGGCTTCATTGAGGATGCTGTTACTACGTATGTGTGGTAAATAGACCAGCAAATACGGTAATATTCACCTTAAGCAGCCACTAGCAGTTACAAATTATTGTCTATTTATGATTTTAGGACATTTGTGTGGACCGGCAAATAAATCGCCGAAAGGTTACAACCTTCAGTATTCTACTCAACCATGACTACATTCCCTATCAGACACCAATACAATTTATCATGTAGTGATTTCAATTCTTCCTGGAACACTAGATTACTTACTAATACAGGGGAGGATAGCAGCAACAACATATAAATTAATGCAAAAAGCTGAAATTACTGTTTGCACCGAAACAACTACACAAAGCTTTTTCAAATTCATGAAATTCTTCCGTCGAGATGTTTTCATTGCAACTGATTGACAAATTGCCCTACATCGACGTAAATAAGCACTGAATTGATCAGTGTTTTATAGGAAATAGGAAATAGTGCTGCCCCATCTTAAAATGTCTCAGCTCCTCATTAGACATTCATGATGGGTATGTTTTATACCAATTGGACAGTAATCAAGCTGGGTGGACTTCCTGCCCCCCCTCCCCCCCCCCCCACCCCTGCTGATGTAGATGTGCATCCACCCTTTTTAATATGACAACCGACCAAACTGACACTCACAGCCCCCCCAACCACGGATGTGTAGAAGGGGCATTTTTATGTATTTGGCGAACTGATGTTGAGCAAAGCAGCCATCCCAATTAGCTTGATAATCTTCATTTACATGACCCTTTCTCCTCCCGTAAGGTAAGGTTTTTGTATCTCGGGTGGTCTCCTGGTATAGTAAAGGGATAAGTGCTGAAGCCAAGTTCATTATTTATGTTATGTAAGTGCAGTGGTACTGTGATGACAAGATCTGAGTCCGCTGGCCGAATACTATTATCAAATCTGAAAGTTGATTGTATGCAATTTACCTTAATTTTCAGGCCTACTATACAGGAAGGTAGGCCTCAGAATAAATGTGCCGTCATTCACTTAGGTCCCACGTAAATTATGTCATTTTCCATTTTGTAACTGCCTTTACATTTGATCTATATTGCCTTTCATAAAGTTGTTATTTGATGGTGTTGTCTTTTAACAAGCCCCTGACCAGTGCAGGGATTAGCTATACAGACTATTTTAACATCAACCTGACCTTGTATCTGGTCAATCCTACAGTAAACTAGAATTATCACTGAAGGTGATTAATACCCCCGCCCCTAGTGTTGCTTTATAGTATGTGATGTCATGAGGGCAATGACGTTAATACCAAATTTGTGCCAACTTGTCGAATTGGAAACAGAATAATTTTAGTTTACTGTAAATAAAACTTACAGCAAATGGAAACATGCTTTCCCCCAGCATCACTACACTTAAAGACCATCATACACACCAAATTGCTTGAATGGTTTATTTTGATACAAAAATGAGTGGTTATGATGGCAACACATTTTCCTTAAACTAACACATTGGTGTCTTGCAAAACTACACTTCTAGATCATGATACAGGTAGATACTAAATTTGACTTTAATTGCTTGAATGATGAAAAAGTTATTCGATCTGCAAGGTTTGGTAAAATTGTGGTTACCATGGCAATGGTTTGTGTGACAAACACAAAAATTATGTGTTCCACATCTATACCTCGGGCCATAATGCCTACAAATTTGGTTTCAATTGCTTGAAAACTGTGGAAGAAGTTCACTCCACAGGATTTAAAAAAAAAAAAAATGCGGTTACCATGGCAACGCATTGTCCGATACAAATAAAAAGGACATTTTGCAAAACTACACTTAAAGAGCATCATACACACCAAATTTCACCTTCATAGATTAAACGGTTCAATTCGATACAAAAATGAGTGGTTACCATGGCAACACATTTTTCTTATATTAACAGGCCTGCCAACATTTGAAAATGAAAAAAAGGAGTCCACTAATTGCGCTATACGCTGCAATCCTAACGGCAGAGGTCAAGGGGCCCGCCTGGCGGGGGTGCAAGGGGGCAGCGCCCCCTTGAAGCTTCAGGATATTTGGGAAATTTCACCTTAAAAAGTAGCCTCCTGGAGCCGTTTTTATGCCTTCTCCTTTGCCTTCTCGGTCTTGGGGTTTTCAAGAAGAAGATGAAAATGTAAAAAGTTTACGCACGACGGACGACGCACGACGGACGCCGGACGAAGGGCGATCGCAATAGCTCACTTGAGCCTTTGGCTCAGGTGAGCTAAAAATGGATAATCCATGATAATAAAATTAAAAACAGCATGGCAAATTCCAGTCTCCAGCAAAAAAAAATCACATTCGCGAAATTAGTCCATCATGAGTCCGAGCAAGTATGAAGTAACAGCGCCGTCGGTACATACGAAAAGCTCCGAAAATTACACCGTACCTATATACCGGCCGCGGCCGTGTGTTTATTGTACGGGTATTTCGGATTTTCGGTACGAAGCTAGCAGCTATGCAATGTGCTACACATGTGTGACCAGCCATGCATATTGATTGTAGCTCCATGCATTTTGCATTGCAAGTTGTTCACACACTAAATAAAGCACGAGCTATGGATCCTCGCGACGGGCTAGCTGTCCTATGCCAATACACACGGTTGGTTTCAGATCACATAGCGCACTGATCGTGCACACGGTGCACACAGATATATCTAGCCCACAGAACTACGCACAAGTTCTGTGATCTCGCCACTGCATGCACTGCGTTGTTCTTGCATACGTACGTGTACACAACTAACACGTACGTAAAAATGTAGCATATTTTATGCATATCATATGTACGGAAGAGATCCTAGAGACACGGAAATTTACGCGATGTGTAAAAAAAAAGAAAAGTAAAATACAGGGAAACCGGAATTCTCCGTTTATTGGCCGTTTTAAAATCTTAAAAACGGAGAAACTCCGGGAAAAACGGAAAAGTTGGCAGGCCTGTATTAACACATTGGTGTCTTGCATAACTATACCTCCCGATCATTATACATACTAAATTTGACCTTAATTGCTTGAATGATGTGGAAGTTATTCAATCCACAAGGTTTTGGTAAAATTATGGTTACCTTAGCAACGCTTTGTCCCAGAAACACAAAAATTATGTGTTCCACGTCTATGCCTCAAGGCCATAATGCCTACCAAATTTGATTTCAATTGCTTCAGAACTGTGGAAGTTGTTCACTCCACAAGATTTCGAAGAAAACATGCGGTTACCATGGCAACGCTTTGTCAAGTACAAACACAAAGAGTGTCTTGCATAATTACACCTATAGATCATCATAGATACCAATTTTGAAATTGATTGCTCAAATACTATGGAAGTTATTCAATCCACAAGGTTTTGGTAAAATTATGGTTACCATGGCAACGCATTGTCCGACAAACACAAAAAACATGTCTTGCACATCTATACCTCAAATCATCATTTAACCTAAGTTTCATTTAAATTGCTTCAAAACTGTAGGAGTTCGCGACGCAAGATTTTGCAACAGACCGCCCGACCGCCCGACCGCCCACCCGCCCGACCAACATCAAGGTGATTCCTATATACCCCCTTCACACTATGTGTGGCGGGGGTATAATTAGGAGTATGCGGTTAGGGTAGACAAGAAAAAATATGACCCTGTATCTTGTCAACCCTAGAGTCAATTAGGGGTATGCCATTAGAATTAGGGGTATGCCATTAGACAAGAAAAATATGTACAGTATCTGGAGACGTGTTTGATCTTTTAACGACAACTGAGTGTGGGTATACATGTCAACCTTCATTTCTTGAGCCAGCTTACCTGACAAGTGTCTGATTGTGCAAGTCCCAGACAGCGATGTTCCCATCACTGCAGCAAGAGAAGCAGACCTTTGAATCTGGACTGATGGCCAGGGCATAGCAGGCTGGAGCACTGGACGTAAGCTCTGCTTTGATACGAGGCGTTGCCTGGACAGAACAAGAGAGACAGTGACAGAGAAAGAAAAGTTTACAGCTGATTGACACCCACTTTCCACACACTGACTATCATCACAAAGGTAAATCTCACTGATCAATGTGCTGGGGGGGGGGGGGGGGGGACAGCAATCATGCCTCCCATGGTCCATTAGCTTCATGCTGAGCAGACATTAGAACAGAGTTTTGTAGCTGTCCATTCATTTTATATCTTACTGTATGCCTTATATTTACCAAGTGTAAATTTCTGTAAATCAGGACTTCCTGACAATTTCAGAGGTGGTTAAATTCACGGCCATGGAGTGCTACAGTATCATAAAACACCTTGGTCATGTACTGAGTACAGCCCATCAGTACATGTATGCATGCATATCACATTCATGCCTGGATCAGAGTTGATATTTTTGCAAATAGCACCTAACTTGTGAAATTTCCGAAAATGAAAACCCAAAAAAATATATGGTGTATGCAGTAATTTCAATGTCTATCTGTGATTGCAGTGGTTTGAATATTCTATACCGGAAAATTTTCTTGTACTTTTCAGTTCTCACAAACGTTCGGTCTTCACACACTACTCAGCCCCAAGAAACCCTGTTAGCAACTATCAATTACTCACAACTTACTTGCTCTCAAAAAAAGATATCAGGAACCCTGTACTTACAGCAGCTAGGTCCCAGATGGAGAGAGTGCTGGCTTCACCACCGACCAACAGTGTTCTTCCATCAGGCAGCAGCTTGCAGGAGCGTATGTAGTTATCCCGGTTTAGGCAGTCCAGCTGGGAGACAGGACTCCTATTCCCAGACTGACTGATGTCCCACACCTTCACACAACCCTGTGCCACAGAATAGAAAATACATCACTTATTTGAGAACAGAACGATAGTCAAACAACTACACCATGCGGTAGACTTTGATGCCTCTGGGTTCAAGAGAATCTTCTCCTTGATGATGTGAAATGCTTTGCATGTGATAAATGACATTTCTTGAAGGGGGAAGGGACAGACATATTTGATATAATGAAATCATGGACAGTATGTCAGGAAAAATCTGTAAAAGAAAAATAGCATGGATTTAAATTATTCAATTTGCAGATGTGCCAAAGATCCATGGAAAATGTGTGAAAAAAGCAAAAAAAAAACCACTTTGCTACAGGCACATACCTGCTTGTAGAGGTAGCACCAGCAACACTCACAAGCACTCAAGAGCACTCAAGAGCTCTTTTGCATCTACCCTAAGTGGAGATTGAGACATTTTCTGCTCCAGTCCTTTCTAAGCCTCACGTAAACTGCCCCTTCCTCTGATCTACTACCCACTCTTTCATGACAAGGTCTGAATGTATCGCATTCCTCTCCCTTAACTCCAGCTCTACACAAAATGAAATCTTTGGGCAAACTTACCTTTCCTCCAGTGTAGACGTGCCTGGTGGGGTTGCTAATAGTAACGGCACACACCACCTCACCATGGTTGAGCGTGTTAATCTGACGGGCGTGTCTTGGGATTCCCTGGCCAATCAGAGCGTCATGGGGGAATGGCACGGGCTGCATCTGACCGTCAGCACTGACATGAAATGAATAGGCCCTGGAGCATTTGAGATGGCAAGAATGCAACAACAACAAAAATCAACAGCAAAACAACAATCACAGTAAACACCAAAACCACTAATAGAAATTGCAAATGGAAATACAGGTAGTTTAAACCCCTTTGTAAATTTCTCTCTATAAGATACTTGCTTCCTTCCCCTTTTGATACCAATGTGAGTCTCTCATTCTCAACTGTCTTTCAACATTACATTTTTATTTTAATTTAGAAATATTGACTTTTCAGACCATGGAATGTTGTAAGATCTTAATCACAATCTGTAAAATAAATAAGGTAACTTGTGCCTAACATACACAGATTGAAAAATATTCATCTGTCAAATGTTACCATAAGATGCATGTCAAGAATAGATAATCATCACCCCCCCCCCCCCCACGTCAGCAGCGAACTTGTGACACATATTGCACAACCGTGCTCATGAAGGTGTAATCACATGACACAGATGGCTTAGTATAATATCAGCATTTGTTGAGAGACTTTTCAGTCTTCCCAACAGGTAATCTGATTACTCACGGTTTGCCACCGGGTATGCCTGGAATGGAGGAGATTCTTGTGTGGGCATGGGGGTCAAAGGGCACTGGTCCTGCGTTAAACTGCAAAGTAAAATCAAACCATTATATCAATAGAAGTGCTTCCCACAGCCATCAAAACTAGGCTGGAATGTCTTGTATGGACAATGCAGTAGTTAAACTACACTCCTGGTTGTACATGATACCATAAAGGATATTTCTGGACCAACAATATCTCGATTTCAAAAATTGGAAAAAAAAATATATGCAGACTAAAAATAAGAAGAATATGGAATGTTAAAGACAGCTTTTTTTTTTTGCAACAAAACAATCCTAGAACAGTTGATATAAATATGCAAATGAGCTGACGATGTCATCACCTAACAATTTTCTGTTGACCCGTATACCAATGAAAAAAAAAAAATGATGGAAATTCATTTTTGTTACTAGAAAGTGTAAAACAAAATAATGATCAATCAGGTAAATTACAATTTGTGACTGGGGTTCAAATAAGTTTACAAAAAAAAAAATGAAAATTTCAAGATTTTGTGTACAAACCATATGGCAAATTGTGAGGCAATGACATCGTCAACTCACTCACCCATGTATTCATATTGACTTTTCATGAAAACTTTTTTTTGAAAATAAGCAAAATAATTTATTCACTTTCCTCATTTTTCTCAAATTTTCATCAAATTTTCATTGTTGGGCTTATGAAACTGTACTCTGTCATTTAAGAATAACTTTTATCTGGTCTGGAATTGTCCATAAAGCTGACTCCTCAATTTTCACTCACCTGTACATTAAATCAGGAAGCCGTAAACTGTTTACGTCTGTCATTACTGTTTATGAACTACATGTATTTGTGTCGACAATTATTGAAATGCTAGTCCATACAGGATTTAGGGAATTCACAGAATATTGTCAGTCTCATTGCAAATCCAAGTGCAAGTTTGTGATATAGTTCAGCAAATGATATTTTGATACTTGAAGAAAAACCTTTGATGATTACTCCAGTAAGTTCACGCCTCAGATATGATGCAGATGGCTAACCATCTCTTACCATATCACTCTTCTTTACTAGTGTCCTTCTACTCACTATTGGGTGTCTGTAGGGACCCAGAGCTCCTGGAGAGATGTTATTGTGCATCCCTGGAGGCATGTACGGGTTGTTGAGCTCATGGTTCATGCCCTGGCCTGGTAGAAAAGGATAGGATCCTGTGTGGTGTAGGGCACATACATCACAGCAAGTGTGACGAAAGCGGGTTGCCGAACTTTCGCATACTTGAGTGTTAGTAGACTAAAGTTCAAGAGCTTTAGTATACCGATGTGCCCCGATGGTTAAAGACACTGTTCAACATTGTTTTGGCTCACTTTCAGAAAAAAATCTTACTTAGCTGACTGAGCTGTATGGTAATATTCTAATGGAAGAAAAATACTCCAGCATACAAAAGTTTTGAGAATTATGCTGTCACCATTTATGAAAAAAGTAACACCTGCATTAATAAGTTAAAAAACAAATACTTTATTCTAACACTTTTGTCCTGGGGGAAATGTTGGGCTGTCACTGACAGACATTCACTTTCTTACAGAACAAAGTGTTTACCCTAAACCCTAAGTTTTCATAGCTTCACATATACACAATATCAGAGACTCTGGCTGCATGTTGGGCCATTTAGCTCAGATTTTCAGATTGGAAACAATGTCAAACAGCGCCTTTAACTTCACAAATCATGTACATGTACACACCTTTGATTCACAGAGACATGTATTTATATAACAATGCCAACTCATGCTACTGATGATTTTGGCTCCTTATAGATAGAGAGGGTATGCAATGAAAGGGATATGGGCTATTTCTTTTGGATCACACCAAATATAAGAAGTATGAAATTTTTTTTTTAAATGTTGTTTTTTTTTGTGTGTGGATCTGGCTTTAATAGCAAGTCTAGGGAGGGGAAATAGCCCCTCTGGGACTGTACTAGCTACATATTTTAGCATGACATATGTTCCATAAATTATATGTGTTACACACAGCATATCAAAATTGTAGCAAGCATAACTCTAACTCTAATGAAGGAGCAGCTCATCCTAAGTCCCCTTTCCATGAGAGCACCATACAGGCACATACATTCATGTGTCAAGGACAGTGACAGAGGGAGTTGAAGGGGTGGGGTGTAACTACTGACATACCCACTTACCTATACTGGGAGGTACTTTGCCCACAGGAGGCTTAATACCCTGCACACTGCTGCTGGATCCTGGGGTAGCTGCCCCACTACTGGTGGGAGTCTCAGACTTTGGCGGGGCTGGAGAACTTGGTTTATCATTCTGAAAGACCATAGTAACATCAAACATTGAAAATGATGGGCTGTACATGCCAACAGTCAGCACAGTATCATGACATGGCAAATTCTTTTGTTTACAATGACTGCCATTTTTATTGTTTTGTTTGTGTTGATTCAATCCAGTAGGAGAGAACATCTATTTTTGAGTATTAGCTGTAAGTAGAGGACAACCATATCCAAGCCTTAACGGACACAGAACAAAGTAACCTTGCTCATCACATGCGATGTACTGATGATACCCTGCATACACATATACACACATGCACAATTGTATCAATGTGACAAGATGTGGCAATGAGTACATCAGGACCACATACGAGATCCAAAGTGATATTCAGAAAAGAAAACAGGGCGATGACATCCACCCGTTTTTGTTTTTTTTAATTCCCCTTTTTCATTCGTTATTTACCAACTTCTGCCCAAACATTTGTCTCTCTGATAAGTGATCTTTTGTTGTCTCAAAAGACCCTGAGTAAACAGGCCCCACCTACTCCATCATACTGTGGCACAGAGAGACGGGTCAAACAAATCCAATCGTTCAAAATAGCGTGTCACTGCACACAAAGTAATCACTGGAATTTACACAATCGACCGTCTGTTAGTATGTTGTACTGTGTTTGCTTTCCAACCAAAAAGCAAACATATTCAGATGTCTGATAGAGGAATTAAAGAGGTTGTGAATCACAGGTGTTTACCGTCAGCCTCGACACCTACTTGAATTTTGAAACCATTCCCTTTGCTTATCACAAAGCATGTTTGAGTTCTATCTCCTTTTCCATCTGCAAAAAGGATCTAAGTATTGAGATTATGAGAATGATTAAGTGCCTCGATGACATATATATTTTATGTATTCCTAAGGTAAACATGTGATAAATATCAACTGATTGCTAGGACAAATGCCAATTATGGAAGACACCTACAATGATGTCAGCATGTTATTTATTTTAACTTTAAACACACACACATGCACACACACACAATCAGGCTAAATCCAAACACACTATTCAATACAGTTACAGTTCTCCAGAAGGCTGGCTTGGAACAGTTGATTGTTAATAGTTTGGGTTCTTCACCTTATAACTCCAAAGATACGTAAACTTCTGTAAACAGGCAACAGAGAAGCACAAACAGTGTGTGTTTGCCTGTGTAAATAAAGCCTTATCACTTGACATAGAGTGAAAAAATTTATTGTATTCAAATGATGCCGCCTGAAACATGTTATCAGACACAATTTGGTATTAAGACACTTCACTGGCATTCATATTATTGAGGGTCATATATTGTCTAAGGAGGTGATAACATCTTGTTTGTTCTAAGCAATTACCTCCAGGTAATGCAGTATCTCTGGGTTGACACTGCTTGATAGTACTAGGTTCATACAGTGCATATCTCCTTGATATATGTATATTAGGGTAAATGATTACACAGGTCACACAGCTCAACTGAATACTATTCACTATGTCAGCAGTCTGTGGGGTATGATGAAATATTCAATAATATACATAGTACGCTTTGTCGAACCCAATTCTAATTCACTAGTAAACATCCAAACCTAGGGGTTTAAAGAGAAACCTTCATATTTCCATGGCCCTCCAGCCTACTTAATTCCTTTATGATGGTGAAAGTGTATCACAAAACATAACTTTGGCACATTCACATCTTTGCCAAATTAACCGCAAAGGGATTCTTCAAATAACCTAACATCACTATAAATCATGACTTTATATATACATCAAACTCACATTTTGTACATCCACTATTATGGTTTTGTTGTGATCGGAACTCTTTCTTTTCAGACTTAATTGTAACTGGTCCTGAATTCCCCCTTACATTCATATATATGCATCATATGTAGCAATCTAGACCTTCTTAAAATGTAGATCAAAGGAGAAGTCACAGCAGTATACACAACCTCATTTGACCTCCAGAGTATAAGCCAATCAAAAGAAGAAAAAAAAAAGAATGAATTTTTGAGAATCCCCCTGTGGTACAATAGCACACCTCTTTGCAATCATCCACAATACAAGAAAGCTACCACATTTTAACATGGCATCTGCCTTTAGGTGGGTGGCAAGATGATGGTTGAGGGGGAGATAGATGGATGATCATCTTGACAGCATCCTTACCTCCTTTGGCTTGGATGGTGGAGAGCTTGCACTGGATGCGATGCTATTGGGTGTGCTGGACCTCTCCTTCTTTGTTCTGTGCTTGTCAGTATTGTTGTCTCTTGGTGACATTTGATTCCCATTTGGTGCTGGGGATGGTGGGTTCTGAGAAAAAAACATAGGAAAGATGCCCTTGGGTTAACAGCACCAACACTAAATGCTAACACTCCAACAATCAATTGTCCTTAACAGTCTGGCCTGCTAAGTTTGTCAATAGCAAGCAATACTTCTTTAGCCTTGCCAAGATCTGTTAAACATAATCCATCAAAACAATTAGAACATCCTCTGCTATCATGCATACTGTACATGTCTATTTCCATTTGATCTTCTGAACCTTACAGCAAAGGCATTTCCCAGTCTTCATGGATGACCATCATTCAGTTCAAGAAACTTTACAAATTAATTACTAGGAAGGGAGACAATATGAGCTCCCTCGTGGAGACGATATGAGCTCCCTCGAGGAGACTTGGTATGCATTTAATATTCTTGTTTATATCTCTTTAAGATCTATAATGTTTGTTTTATGTTATAAGTGCTGTCTGGGGCAAATTATTTGTATAGGGCCCCATTTCTCTCTCTCTCTCTTCTTTCGATCTTTAAAATAACAACAACAACTAGGAAGGGGTCTTTGATGGAAATCAGCTTACCTCATTTGAAACATCCACAATCAACTGGTCGTCACTCTTCTCCCCATCACTATCCTGAATGGAAATGAGAACATGAAGTTGTTTCACATAAAGTATTCTCCATTTGACATCAATGTATGTTAATGAGCTAACACAGATAATCAACAAGTGTTTGTGGCTTGACCATATACTGACAATATAAAGTACTGTAAAAGTGGAAATTTTCGCCGTGTTGAAATTTTCGCGCATTTCGCGCAACCAGAAACTAGCGCGAAAATAAAAACACGCGAATATTTTTGCTTGCCATACGTTCCTGTGCGTGATGTCTTGATTTCGCGGAATTAAAACCACGCGAAACTCTTCTGACCCGGCCTAGCGCGAAAAATTAGTCGCGCGAAAATATCCACTTTTACAGTATCTAAATTTCACAAGCTTTCACAATGATATATTCACATCCAATGATTCTACAAAAGAATGCACAAGTGATGACAACCATCCCTTTTGTATCCCAGCTCAAAACATGAAGAACTGATACTACAATTTCCGATCAACTGAAGTAATGCCTTCAAAAGTCTATTCCTCAAGCTACAGTGAAGCATTTGAGGTTTATGATCACTTGAAATGGAGTTTTCAATTCCCTGAATAGGTAACAGGAAATTTAGTATCCCTTTTTTTCTCTGTCACAGGTTTGACCAGAATAACATAACCTCCAACATTTTTTAAGCAAACATAGTCACATATGACTTCTTTATATGGAGCTACATTCGTACACAACCTCTGAGGCTCTCTACTTAAAAAGAGCTTGCATTGATCAGCTTTCAAAGTATGGGTCAATCTGTAAAGCACTCTATTATATTACTAGTGTTGGTACTGCTGAAGAAGCTATCCCTCTCTGAACCTCCTGTCTTCATTTCCACATGTTCAGCATCTCCTACTTGTCAGCTTCATTTCAAATAAAACTACACCCAGCACACATTGATCTGTGGCTGTACTTAATCCCCCTTAGCTTCTGAGCAGTCCCTTACCTGAAAGATTCATTGTGCATATTATTTATCAGCACAGAAGCACCAGATAAAGCAAACTTCACGTAAAAGGGCAAATCTTAATATGATGATCTATGATTCCTTGAACATCAGCAGGTGCAGCTGCATTTTACAGTAACTAGGATGCTACTGCAAAAGTCTCTGGAATTTGATATTCTATTAAAACAAAACGTTTTCTTTACACGTCATCAAAAGACATTATCACTTTCATGTACCCCCAGGCTATAATCCTCTCTATACATAAGATCATCATGCAATGAGTTCCAGTAGTTTTAACAAGCTCCTTCACTGTTTCATTCAAGCTCGTGACATGGTAGTCACCAATGAGCAGAGTTGCTGAAGGCTACTCTCAGGATTGGTAGAAATCAATTAACTCTCATTAGATGATAAGAAGTGAAAATCACTTAAATACAAAGGTGTAGTGAGCCTTAGTGTGTGAGGAGTGATGAGATTCTATGCAGATTTCAATCACATAGCCTTGATGCCAGCCCCTCCAACAGTGATGATGATACAGATTACTGTGCACTATGTTAATGTGACCCTCCTCCATTGTTGTCCAGTCCCATATTAAATGGATTCACCTGCTGGCATCAAAACTTAATGCGTGATGCAGTCAAAACACAGTACAACTTCTAACAGATAGCTTTAGAATGCGACATGTTCCAGTGTAGCGCCATTACTAGTTACTGACTCCATTATACTCTCCTGCCATGCCAGTGTTACTCCAGTGTAATACCATAAAAGCATGCACTTGCTGTATTATGTATATATCCCAACTAGATAGCTCTCACTTTAATCACTCACTGCTTTCGTGCTCATTATTAATAAGACACTGAGTGAAATGCATATTTCCACTATGAAAAAAAAAAAAAAATTCACTGATCCAACTTCACACAAAATACATAGTTTGTTGTATGTGCACAAGTATTGCAATTAAACTGGAAATATCAATGGTAGACTTCAAGTGGAGAAAAAAAGAACACATGTATATAAAACCACCCTGTACAAAGAAATCTTAATGCCCACTGAAAATTATAATATGAATGTATACATTTATACATCTGACATCATCCACTTTGAGGTAAGATTTACTTTCGTTACATCTTTAAGCACAAGTTTGGCTGGAAAGACTTTCACTATAATAACAGCAAAACGAGGCATTCTAATGTTCAAAGTGTAAGATGCACTGCATAAACAACAAAAACACCCACTCACCCCTGAATCTTTCTCCTCCCGTTTTCTCTTCACCATATTTTTTCCGCTACCGCTGCTCTCGCCATGGTCTGAGTTACGGGTATACTTATCTGAATTGCGCTCCATTGGGGAGATGGAATTCTGTGGTGAAACAAATGAAGAAAAAAAAAATGTGGGTTAGGTTCTAACATGTTTTCCATTGGTTAGATACAAAGGCAATTGGAATCTCACTGATATTTAGGCAAGCAATATGATCCTTAAGGTTACAGTATCAAATTATCCTTCTCTTGTGTAATTTTTATTATTTTTCTTTAAAATGATTGGAAAATAGTTTCTTTCATTTCAACTGCCTTTGCAATGTTTTGGCACTTGATTATGACAAATTCTGTCCATAGCTTCACCATGATGTTGAACCTCAGAATTTAATGTAAGTTATCTCTTCAGAGTCCCACATGCACCTTAAACACATTTTAAAGTTCAGGGAGCTACGTACAGCCACTGTAAACAACAACAAAACATGAACTGCTTTAGTTACATTATGTTCAAAGATCCACCAAAAATTTCGCTGCTTTATCCACTGCACATCTGCCTACACCATGAAAGTTTGAAGAAAGAAATATGACAATTGCCAAGATGTTATGGACATACAATAATAAGATCAGTCTTGATAGACAGAAGAGCTGCGGGGGGGGGGGGGGTGCAAAACCATCTCGTCCCTTTTTGTAAGTACTGGATTATGTTTCAAAATGATCAACCTGAAACAATAAATACCTAAAGCATCACAAGTCGTGTATGTTGTTTCATAGTTCATTCCATCTGAGCTTAGTTGCTTGGTGACACATTAGTGAAGGGCTGGTATTTTGGCACTCCTCTATTTTCTTTATCTCCTCATCACATGACATCATACACTGACACACACACTAACACACATACCTTCATACACAGGCTCATCAAACAGAAGAACATTCACACACACAAAAATGAGCACTGCTCAGAGTGTGCATACATGGTATTGGATGAAAACTATAGGCATAATAGCCATGGATGCTCAATAATGAAGACAGCATTTCACTCGGAATCACGTTTTACTCCCTAACGAAGGTTGGGAATTTCGTATTAGAGCTATTGAGCCTTATTACTGTGAGGAAGTAGATGGTGGAGAGACGTGTGGATGGAGGGTATGGTGGGGAGGGGGAAGAGGGACAGTCTGACATAGGTTTAGTCTGTTTGCTAGGTAAACATCATAACCACTCCCAGCATGGAGACACCAAGAATGGTGCTATGTCAACTAGCCAGGGCTTTCAGCTGAAGCACAAACACTGGCCACAAATACAGCCAGGGTATGAGGTCAGAGTGCCAATACAAATAGATGCTCTTGGTCAACAGCAACTTAGTCAACAGCAAAATGAATGAAAGAATTAAATGAAATGAATAGAACAATGAAGTGACATTACCAAATGACAGGAAAAAAATTCTGATGGTCCTTCATGATCATCCTTCAAAAGCATGTAGTTATTTGCAAAAATACCTGTACAATTTCACTCCACTTCATGTTGCAAAACTATACACTGTAAAGCCAGAATTGTTCGTGTGCATTTTTATTTGGCAAATTTTGCAAGAACCAAGATTCGCGAAATTAAATTGCATGCTAATGCTCTCATCTACACTATTATGCACTAGATGTCAGTGGCAGTTCACTAAAATTTAATGAGCACTGCAAAAAAGGCCATTGGCACCAATTCATGAAAACTTAATGTCGCTAATATTTCTTGCTTGACAGCAATCTTACAAACTATGTACGCATGCATATATCATGTACACAAATCACATACAGATGTAAGACTGCTGAAAAGTATGCTGACAAAGAGTTGGTGTTAACTGTGAGAACACAATGTATCCCTTTCCAAGGTACATAGGTAGCATAGATGGAATTATTTTCATCCCTGTTCATATCTTTCTTTTCTAGTGTGTGTTCTGGGAGACATGATCTAACAATCAAAACACTGCTTTCACATTCTGGGCCTTCTTCTGCAGTACAACACAGTGCCGAACACTAATTATTATTGTCAGCCTATAAATCACCTGCTACTAGAAGGAAAATAACCTGAATGATTATTATAATGATCAGGATACAGCCAGCATCTGTTATGAGTAGGCAACACTACAGCCCACAGAGAGAGAGAGAGAGAGAGAGAAAAAAAAAGTGAGAGTAATGGGAGATATCTGTGTTCATCAGCAATAGCTACTGTGGACCTCTGAGTTACCAGACAGTCATTTCACGCCTCTACCCTCAGCAAGCCAATAAGTACCTCGTGAGTACCACGCTCGACGCCAGCCAGCATGCAAAGTGCCTTTGTTCACGTGTCTCATGTCATAAGAGATAGCCTGTAATTGGGCAGTGTCAGCTTGCACATTATACCTGCTGTCACTACTGACATCATGAACAGCTCTGATGCACGACATTCTCTGTCATTTAATTACAAAACACACACACACAGATAGACACACACATACACACACACACCACACACACACAATCCTCTAATTACTCCTGATTACCTCAATATTTAGTTATATTGTCAGAACAAGAGTAAACTGAATTCACATGACTGTAAAAGGGTAATAGTGTATGCTTTCACAACCCATATAGGGCAATCCTATTAACACTAAAATATATTACATAATTATCCTTTATTATCCATCCCTGGTCCAATTCCAAATTAAGCTTCCTTGTGATCACCTTGCATAAAACTGATTTCATACACTGGAAGATGTGGATATTATGACAATAAAATGAGGAACTCTAATATTCACATTAAATACTATGCATGTAAATGTGCTGATTTTAAATCTGTCTTTTTCCATTCCTTCTCGAGAATTGACCAGGCACACACAAGTCCCTCGTGGAGCCAAATGAAAAGCAGCCACACTACTTAAAGAAATGTTAATGAATGCAATTATATTTCCTTCTCTACTTCTTACTTTCATTAACAGCATAGATTAAACTCATCATTACCATCATCATTACCATCATCACCATAAGTATTATTATTACCATCATCATCATCATTATTACTGTGATTTTAAAACCTAAATATCGTTCCACAAAAAGAGCTGAACTAAGACCAACAAAAAAAAGAAGAAGAAGAAGAAGAAGAAGAAAGCAGCATATTTATAATCATGTGACAGTGATGACTGCTTTATCCTCTGGTTCAGCAGCATACATATCATACATCCTCATCTGGTGGAATCCCCTCATTCTTCCAGCAATAATATGCTTGAATATGAACATATCCCCTCAACCCTTTCTTCTTTAAAAAAAAAAAAAAAATGAATAGAATGATTTGTGATACCACTGACTACGGTGACATGGCATTTGCTCGCGGGACAATTGCTCCTGTCTTATTTCTCCAAAGACTTATGGTTAGGGTTGTGATAGGGTTATAGGTTTGATTTGATGCAAGGATTAGGATTAGGGTTAGGGTTATGTTTGTACGTAGAATTAATGTTTGGCTAAGCATGCAGATATTGCATGGGAATGATTGTCGCAGGAGCAACTGTCATAGAACCTTCCACTATAGACATGAAATCTTTATTCTTTTTTGGACTAGCAGCATTCGATCTATGGTTCTTATTGTTGCCTGATTAAGAAGTATGTTGCCATGATGTTAATTCACGAGTGTGACACCCTGATGGTCTCTCTTCCACACTCCCACCCCATCCCAACCTCAAGACCAATTCTCACCCCCTACTCTCAACTCCTGCCTATCAGCCCACACTAGACAAAGTCTGTGTAAGGTTCACAAGAAAACATAGAACCTGAAGTATTGTAGGGTATAAGGCAAAGCACGAATATTTCAAATAATCTACAGTCAAACTGAGGTAAAATGTGTGAACTACTGAGCATTTCTACATTTTTGTGTCACATTTTAGCAATTCTGGCCCATACAAAGCTTAGTGAGATACGTCTGCCAAGTCCCATACGTATATAGAATCTCACAATTTACGCAGAGATGTATGATTTTGGCATTACCATGGTGTTCGGTAATACCATGTCTGGCTATCCACATGATTTGAAATTCTAAACTGGTGAATGAAATTATTTGAATAAGCAACAAATGCTTAAGTTAAAAAAAAAAAAAAAAGGTTTCACATGATCTAGCCTATCCTTTGATGATTGGAGCAGAGAATAGCCAGAGCATGTGGTGGCCTTTTTGGCTTGGATAGAGTCATGTACTGCGTGGTGGCCTCTGTGGTAATTGTGGTTGACTGGATGGAGCTAGGATGGCTGCAGGCTGAGGGCATGAGACACAGGCACAACTCTCCTGCTATGTCTCTACCCAAATTATAAACTGAGAACTAACAGGGCATTCAGATGCATTCAGACAACAAGGCAAGTGCCATAATGTGTCTCGCCCATTCGCGTACAATTTCGAAATTGTACGCGAATGGGGTATAACAGATAAAAAAAAAGAGATATAACAGATAAAAAGAGATATAAAAGGGTAAAAATTTATGGCAAAAAAGAAACTTGCCATAAAAACTTAACATTGGGCTCTAAAAGTTTGTTGACCCATGCTTGTGACCACTGACCTTGTGGTGACCATCCACTCCCCAAGGGACATCTACCATCCAAGTTTGGTCACAAATGGAGTTATGGATCAAAAGTTATGACCCATAATAGAAATGTGCCATAAAAACTTAATATTGGGCCCTAAAGTTCATTGATCCCTGCCTGTGAGCTTTGACCTTGAGGTGACCTTCATATATGGTAAAATGTGAAACTTTGTACGACCCCTCTTCCCTTTGATTGCAATTGAAGCCCAGAGTAAAGAGTTATTAGGCGCGGTCAGACTGTATGGCAAAAGATTGAGAAGTTTAAGATCGCGAAGTTTGGGCCATTCGTACGCGCGCAAGAAAGAGTGCGCCGTCCGATGGCTAGTGATTGTGACGTAACAATGCACATCTGTACATGACAATGGTCTCGCGCTTCGCAGACACCACCCGCAAACAGATCGAGAAATTTCGCAAGAAGTTTCGCGGGAAGTTTGCGGTCACACTGGCAAAACTTCAAGATCTTAAAGATCGCGATCTTAAACTTCTCGATCTTTTGCCAGTCTGACCGCGCCTATTGAAGTTTTTGTAGTGTTACGGGCAGATGACGGACGGACGGACGGACAAACGACGGACGGACAGACGCCGCAGGCGATCCCCTCACCTCATTAGATATTGAGAAACCTATCATGCACATCTTATGAAATTAGTGAAATAGATCCATGAAAGTCACTGTTTTTTCTCAATTTTTGGATGAAAAAAAAAAAGTCCTTCACTGCGTGAACGCGTCCGGATAATAGAGATTTCCGGATGAAAGGAGGCCGGATAATCGAGGTTGATCTGTACGTCGTTTCGTTATCGAGTCTTGGTATAAAATGCGTCTGAATAGGGGGTACGGCTTCCATCTCTCCTTTAGAAGTAAGAAAGAAACCCCCTCTCCTCTCCCTCATAAATAAACAACCGACCAACCAAACAAATAAACAAACATCCAACAACTAATAATAATGCCTACGCTAGATTTATATTTCACAGAAGTTATGGGAGCTCAAACATGTTTTACCTATGGCTTATCTATATGTGCACACCGATGTGTATTATATTTTGTATCTCGGTGAATTCACTACATTTTTATCTAAACGTGTAATTTGCTGTACATCAAAAATATATGACAACAGAAGGATGAAAAGAAAGGACAATGATGCATGAATTAATGTGTTGCCAAGTTTCTCTTAAAAACCTGATTAACAGAAGCAGCAGAATATACCTGCACATCCAGTTTGCTTTCAGTATGTAGGCCTATCACTCTCCCCCCCCCCCCTTTCCCATTTGAAAAACAAACAACACAAAAACACACACAGCATTCAAAACATTAAAAAGTTTAAATTAATCATAGTGAAAAGAACTATTGATGATGGATTGTACATGTACATGTAGAAACACAAGACAAAGTGCTATCAGCCACCAACTCGGTTTGAACTTTTTCACACAATAGATCTAGTTGTTAGATACCACAGTATTACACTTGTATTTGATAACATATTTCAGGTTTGGGCCATAGCAAACACCATCTTGCTACATTAACTTTTAAAACACTGAGAAATACTGTGGCAAGCTTAACGGTGCATATGATGATGTCACAGAAATAAACCCCATCATACCTATGTGTAAATATAAAAATTGACCCT
This sequence comes from Diadema setosum, assembly GCF_964275005.1. Taxonomy (NCBI): domain Eukaryota; kingdom Metazoa; phylum Echinodermata; class Echinoidea; order Diadematoida; family Diadematidae; genus Diadema; species Diadema setosum. The sequence continues at coordinate 16,837,441 of NC_092691.1, forward strand.
GAGTGCCATATTTGCCATCACCTCAGTAGGTTCAATATAAAAATGTCCTCATCCTTTCTCTGCTGCCATAGCAAACCACAGTCTGTATCTCTGGTTTTTAGAGCAAAAGCTTCCCCATCAACTGTTGTATTTGTTCAGTCAATATGTGGTTAAACATGGCCTGTGTGTGCTGAGAGAGGGCCCTGCACCCACAGTGAGGTGGAGAGAAGAGGAAAATGGTGGGAAAGAAAATACAAACAGAATCCACCTGGTGTGATCAGATCGTGGTGTATGTACACCACCACGCATGCACACACATGCACACACACACACACACATGCTCAACACACGGACACAGCAGCCTACCTAGCTTTGTTTGACTGGAGCAGAGTCAACAGAAACACCCACAGTTTTCAGGTCTCAGACAAGAGAATTACACATTGCTCACACCAACAATGTACATATTTCTCTTCTTTTTTTTTTTAAAATTCATAAATAACTCTCTCTTTCTCCACAGGAACATGAACTTTACTATTTTTTCTTTACTCAACCGTAAGAACAGATATTGCAATATGCAAACAAAGCTGAATGAACACTTATAAGAGCATCCTGTGCAGCTATGCAGTGTGCTTTGAGGAGGTTCAATGTACATTGTACTGCTTTTTTTTTAATGTTCTTGTTTATGGAGTATAACTCTGTATAATATGCATGATAATACCAGAATGTGCTATCTTTCTAAGCATATAACATACCATTACAGTCAATAACCACAACCTGTTATTATAAAGACTAAATAATGTATGAATGCTTCTATGGTAGGTTTATGGCACGAGCAAGCAGAGAGGACCCTGGTGTAACTTAACCACTTCCAAATAATAATAAAAAACAAATGATTCAGAGAGTATAATGAAGGTATGTCTACTTGTTGCTAGTACTTCTGTAGGCACATGATACTCTTTGTGCTGTCTGCTCATTCTGTCTCTCTCTGCCCTTCTTGCTGATACATTGTAGGTCTATTATTTATATTCATCCCTCTCATGTTCTTCCTCCTCCATCTCTTCCCTCTGTTGTATTACCACCTCCCTCCCTTGCTTTCTCCCTTGTACTTCATACAACTGTAAAACATGATATATTCGCGGCATGAATTTTTCGCGAATTGGAGCCGACGGCCTTTTTTGCGACATGAAATTTTCGCGAACTGCCACTGGCATTCAATGCATATAGTGTAGACAAGAACTTTTGCGTGCATTTTAATTTCGCGAATCTTGGCGCTCGCGAAATTCGCGAAATTAAAATGCACGCGAAAATTCCTCGTTTTGCAGTGACCACATTTCTGGCTCAAAGAAAATTGATGAGTAAACTAGATGTATGTAACTGTCCCCCATCAGCTCAACTCATGTACAAAAATTGAAATTCACACTTTCACCTTTGTCATACACGTAGTTAATTAAGAAAGAGAATAACAAGGAGCTAGGGAACAGAGTATGTATACACTGAAAACATATATATTGTAAGACTTTGGGCAGGACTGCATGACAAAAAAAAAAAAAAAAATCCCCACAAGAAACTTCACTCAATATTCTGGTTGGAAAGGGTGCATACATGTAAGAAAACAATTAAAACAGTTTTAGTTAAATTGCCGACTTCCTCTCCAGCGGTTTTCAAAATAAGAAACAAACCTCATACAAGTCTCTACTCTAAGCTACTCACTGAATTTCTCTCACTTACTCACAGGCGCGATAGGATTTTCCACTCATTAATCATGTCATTATTTCCTAGATGACGTCAGGAAAGGGTGTAACCTTTCCCGTTAGCATTTCTGCAGGGATGAAGAAACTATCTCAGTCTGGGCTGCTCATAGAAAACAAACCACTAAGGGAAATGAAAAAGAGGGGGAAAAGAGAGTAAACTCCCTAAACTCTACTCACTGCTGAAATATAATAAAACTAAGTGACATACCACCCCCCCCCCCCTCCCCTTGTAGCACAGTGACGTGTCTCAGTGATTGGTTTGTGGTTTTTCACAGGCTTACACTAGAAGAGCTTCCTCAAGCATTACCTTCCCTAGTTCCATCAGTCGTAGTGTTATCACTCATAAGCGAGATATATGTGGCTTGAAGGTGACACATGATCACAACCGCACACATACGCACACACATAAGAAAAAAGAAACGATATACAAGTAACCTAATGCAAGAAAACGATAAAGAAATGATCGAGTGAATAGTACTCTATGTAGTGTTAATGGGGTTGACCTCTGATTTTTTTTTTTTGCAGGAGAGTCTAGGAGATATGTATCTCTGAAAAGGCCTCAATGATTAGGATTCATATTATGGCAGCTGCCCTAGACTGTAGATAGCGAGTACCCTTCAGTCTGACACTTGGCAAGCTACAATCACAGTATGTGAGACAGCAAGAGGGAGGAGACCCAGCGTTTGGTGGGACCTCCCTCATCACTTCGACAGCCAGCTTTAGATAGGATTCTCTCACTGACTAAACATGGGATCTCATGCTTTATGAGGATCTCATGATTTTGTGTCCCCCTCTTTCCTCCTCCTCCCAAACACTACCCAAACTCTCATGAATCATCGCTTGTGAAGTTCAGTAGTAGTAGCACTCCCATACATGCATGTATCAGTACCTTAGTGAACGCTCTCAATCTCCCAACCTTCTCTTGTCTTGTCTTGGCAAAGAATACACACAAGGTAATGGCAAGTAAATCCCGAATAACAACAATGGCACAAGATGCCAAGCATAGTTGAGCTTAACTCTGACATTGCCTCACTCAGCCCTCAGTCACCACCTATAAGGGCCTGTATTGTATTCACATGTTTATCTTGTTTATGCTCTCCTTCAATACCAAGAAGTGCTAATAAATATGCATGGTTGAAAAATGCTTGCTCCTTTAGCTTTAACTTTCCCCTGATACAAAGGATCTCAAAAATATTGCTTACAACACTAAATATAATTCAACATAATGTCACTACTTATGATATCCCTGCATAAATAATGGATAAATCTAATCCCCACATTACATAATGAACACACAATGTAATAGTCCTAATCGAAATACTGAAATTTGAAATTGGATCAACATATTTGTACATGTGGTATAATGGATGGGTTATAATGAGCCATCATGCCTCCCGCTAAATGTGGCAGACTATCAAACACTTTGTTTTATTTGCATGTTAATAAGGATGGAATATGTAGCTGGACAGAGAAGGGATGAAAGGGGAGAGAAACAGGATACGGTTTGAGGAAAAAAAAAATCGAGCTGAATTTGGCTATCAAATAGAGAGGATGCTTACGAGAGCGAATCGCCACTGGCAACAGGCAAATTGACGACAGTGAGTCGAGAAGCCTGTGCTGGCAAAACACACACTTATGCCTCGAGTTGGCATCTCATATTCAGCTTCCAAGCTAGGCAGCCCATCTCCCCTGTTTATCAATATCAATGAGGTACCAGTAGCGGGTAGGGAAAAGAGAGACACATAAGAAGCACAACAACAACAAAAAAAGGAGAAAAAAAAACCCAACCCCAAAACCATATGCATCACTTCACTGTGAAATGAGTGACCCCTAAGGTATCTGCTGTTGCTATAATGGTATTACCCATCCATCAATACATGGTAGGGCGCCCTCTTTGATCCGCTGTTTCCTACCAAAACATTATTTAAAAAAAAAAAAAAAATCTGTTTATAATGAAGAAATCACATCACATATCCAATACCGTGATGTTTCCATTGGTATGACAGTTTCATTCCTTTAAAGGAAGAAGACTAGAAGCATTACATTAATCCGCAAGATAATTAGAAAACAGTTGAAGTTGTAAAAACACATACATGACATGTTCATATGTAGGCTTACATAAAAACAAGCTCTGGATGTGGATAGTAGCCTTGAAGTATGTGGAAGAGCTGTTGGCCCGCTCCTGGCAGCAATTAATCACTGTTCAGATTTGTGAGGACTTAGTGTTGGCTAAGTGATCAAGCTGCTAATGCAGCAGCCAGACAGACATGTCTTTCTGGTGCCATTACAATGTTTCATTGTGATTCTAATCCTTCATTATGTTTCACTCTGTGTCTAATCCACATTTGATGTGTCAACTGATATGCCTGCTGACCTGGCAGGAGGTTTCCCCTCTTGGGATTTGTCTACCACAAGCTGGACACAAAGCAATGTCACACAATAGGCATAAAGGAGCTACAAGCATCACCCTGCAAGCTCCATGCATGGGCTCATGGCAAAATTCTCTGATTACACATTCAATGATGATGATATGGTGTGATTGATTTAATATGATAATAATATGATGTATACATAATCTATACACACATTTCATGTGTAAAAGACAGCAGCTTCACTGAACAAAAAATAACATTTATCATGGATGTATAACATGACTTGCATGGGACCTTTGTTCAACAACAAATCGAAGAGTTGTGAGTTAATCAACATCATCATCCCAGCTAATGCTATAGTATTAAGTATTATGAAGTGCCAAGATGTGAAACCTCATGACTCGATGACTTTCTCATTGCAACTATGAATTTGATGAAAAGTCTACCATTACCTCTGCCTGATTTTCCACAATCTATTAAAGTCAAGTATGACATGGTGTAAAATTACACTATCATATACTTCTGGTCTTCAAAAGCTTTGTTTCCTCAGTGCAGAAAGTAGCATATCATAGTTGCGACAGACAAACCCATCCCCTACTGACATACAAACAAACACATTCCATACATGCAATGCTCATCACTCAATACAAGATCATTGAGCCACAGAACAAGAATACACCTGTAATGACATACCACTGGTTCCATATGAAGGACCCATACATGAAAGCTAGATATAGATCTGACATCCCTCTAAAGAAATGCATCCCTGGCCTAGCAATATAGCATTCAGCAGAGACAATTTGGAATGTTTTCCCAATACAATCAATTCACCCACAAGCTTTACTGGCTACTCTCTGTTCATGTCATGATGTCCAGGCAGGTAAACATGGCCAACAGCATGCCTCAGTGGAGTTTGAGAATCAGATCCCAATCAATTATGCTTTCTAGGATGAAGAATGCTGTATTCAAACTGTCAGCCAATGCAATGCTGGCAATAGCTCTTCAAGGATTCATTTTTGATTTGGCTGTTATTGTGATCAGCTCATTTCCAAAGGCACAAGAGATGAGATCGATTCAAACCAGAGTTGAAGAGGGAAAAGAAGCTGATCCGAGGCACTGTCTGCTGTTATCCATTGTTCCCTCAGCAGAATTTGAGCATGTTGCAAATACATTCAATGGTTCTTACCCCTTGCAAAAGAAAGCAATCACCATCAGACCATCATTCACGCTATCTGCACATGACTTTGATTTATGTCTTATAAATATCAATATAATTGTTCTTAAGAGTGTATAGCACTGTACAGCATTATAGCTTCCTGGATATTGTAATTATTGTTTGATGTATTTGTTTACTGCCTAAAGTACATGTTGCAAGAGATTTTTTTTTTCTATTTTCAACAGCTAGCTCTATAAATTCTGCCAGTGCTGGCCAAGCATACTCCATGAAGAGTTGTCCTAGTTCCTAAATAACTAGATACAGTTGGGGTTTTCCTTTTTAAATGTAAGAGGACAAAAAATGTCTTGATGGACGATCTGTTTGCAGGCAGTAATTACCAATGGCTGGTTTCCATGGCATTCCAGCCACCCCTACAGGTTCTTCTTTAGAGTTGGGGGAAAAGAGGAGGAGCCAAAGGAGAACATGTCATGCCTCAGGATACATAAATAATTCCCAGACAATAGCAAGGTTTCTGTCCATGGAGGAGTATAATCAGTCTTAATCCTATTGATGTGCCATTGGTTTGGGGGAGGGATCCCTGCTGAGCACAGCTCTCCACATCCCATTGTTGGCTCTCTTCAAAATCGCTGGACACCATTGATCAACACTTTTCAGGGAAGGGTTACCACAGGCAAACAAATGGCCCAGACAGGATTCCTCCACAGTCCACCTCTCTCAGAGTGAATAGCATCTCACAGTTTGCCCAGCCATCCAAATCTTCCTCCCCCCCCCCCCCCCTTCCTCTTCACAGAGGAACGCAGTACACTCACACAGAAGAGAGAGAGAGAGAAAAAAAAGGAGGAAAAGTATAGATTTGCGGTTGGCAAAGCCGAGAACTTTTTCTTTTGGGATGGTTAGCCACCAAAGGTACTTGCGTGCCAGTCCAACAAAGGTAACTTAAAAGTTGGATACAATAAACCTGTTACCTGGATTAACTGTCGGACATAAAGAGGGGGCTGGAAGGTTGGAAGGTCTGTGAGGAGAAAATGGCATTAGTGGGTGAAATCAGCTTGACCTCAACCACTAAACCACTTTGAAGTTTAACGGATTCACCATGAGCAAGAGGAGGTGATTTAGGGTCATGTACATCCAGATTAGTATCAATTAAACATCAAGAACTTGTCACCCAGGTGAATGCACTGAATTGTTTGTCAAAGTGTCGGATAATTCACTATCATCAACTGAATAATGATGACAAGGAGGGCAAGGGGCAAAAATGGGGAAAAGCTGGAAAAAATGCAGTTCTTTTGTTCCATATGTTCACCTATTTGTCAGCTTTTCAGTTTTTCCAATGATTCTACAGAGTTTTTCATCCCTTGCTGGACCATGCACAGATTAAAGGAAACTTAAAGGACTGAGAAAATGTCTCACCATGTTACTAACAAATGTGCCTTAAACCTAACCCTTTTCATACATGTTGACTCATTTGATCTGTCTGAAACTCAAAGTCTGTTCACACACACCTGAAATTAATTGTTTTCAAAAAATGACTTTTACAGTAGGCAAAAACCCTTAATTCTTGTGTGAGTGTGATCTTAACACAAAAAACAGGTAACTCTCGCAAAATGCATTGCAATGAAAAAAAAAAAATTGATCGAGCTTGATTCTTTTGATGATTTTTGTGACAATTTGTCCTGTGCAGCATGTGTGAAAGGCACACTACAAAACATCTTTTTTTTTTTTTTAAATCCCATGATGCAACTTGCCTAACTAGGTCTACTCCCTTGAGTGCCCAATCTCATGCTGTGGTCATTGTTCAGGCATGCAGCAGTTTCAAAGTGCTTCCTTTGCAGAAAAAATGTGATTTTTTAGGCATACGTACACAGTAAGAAAATGGATTTCTGAACACCATTAAAGAAACCGATTATTTTGTTGCTAAAAATAGAAACAAACTTTCTGTTTATTTTTGAAAATGGAAATTTGACCTGTAAGCCTTTTGGTTTCCTAGTTCTACCCTCTATCACCCCCGCTATTACATATTCTCTACATGTATGATGTTTTGAATGTTGTGAAACACTATCATCTCAAAACTATTTTTTTATCTTGACTTTGTCGGTTATATTATTTATGATATTGTCCTGAAGGACCATAATGTAACTGTGCCCTGCCCTTTTTATCTTTTAATATCGTACCCCCCCCCCCTTCTTTTTTTTCCTTCTTTTTTTCTCTCCCCATTTTTTATAGTATTATTATGGAATACTGTGATTACTGATCATAATTATTTAGGCCCTATGTTATGTAACTTATGAAAATCAGTAAAGAAATTTTTTTTTAAATGGATTTCTTAATTGCAATATAAAAATGATAGCTCCCAGGGCTGACAAGTAAGCAGGATATAACATGCTCCCCACTGACTTTCATGTTTTTCTTGCAATGACCTTTGATACAGCTACCTGTAATCTAATCAGTAGTTATCCTTTACCAAGTGCTAACAAAGTTGATAAATCCATTAATAAATAGTATATGAGGCACATTTCTCTATCTCCACCATCTCCCACATGACATACAGTCATTCACACACTGTATCTTACAAGTGGCCAGAACCAGGGTTGTCTAGAACTTCAACTCACATGATTTGCTCTAGAAGATAACATGCACGGCCTGATACATTTTTGCTCTGTGGTACTCAGACTGCCTACGCTTCCAGCTGGGAACATTAACTACCTTGAAATGATACTTTGACTGTGCACTTCACTGGATACTTGTTTTCAAAGCATTTCTTCACAGTTTTTCCCTTTTTTTTCATGGTGGACTCTCCCTTCTCCCCGTCTCTCTTACTTTCCTTCCTTTCTCTCTCTCTCTCTCTCTCTCTTTATGAGGTCATAGAGCGATCAACATTAAGCAGTGAACAAATAATGAATTTGTTATAAATGCCATTATTTCAATGGTTTGTTCAATGTGGACATGAACAATTTAAAATCACATCAAACTTGTCAAACAGATACCGTGAATGCAAAGGTTAGCATTATTACAAAATTTACTTTGTGTGACACTATTCATCACACAATGTTTCAAATGTTCTTCAAAAATAAAGAGATCCCTCGCAACATATACAAACCAAAATCACTAGTCTCCTATCGAAGTCCAAATAAGTATGATAGCTGACACATTTGTCGTGTGATCATATTCTCATTACAGAAAATTAATGCACAGCTCTGCAACATTCTGCATATCACATCCAAAATGCTTACCACAAACATCAAGATGTTTATCACCAACACTTATACTTGATGGGATTCTTTAGATAGTGTTAACAACCATACACATCTGTCAACTTCAAATTTTTACTACAATGCTATAACAATCCATCAATGACAGACAGCACGTTGAACCTCCTTCAAAAAATGTGTGCATGAGATAAAGCCAAGCTAGCAAGGGATTTGATGAATATTTCATAACTCCCTTGACAGCTTCAGCAGAAGACTCATGGTTAAGAGGATTAGTGAACCTGCTAAGCAGCTTAGGCAATTGTGACACCCTCAAAGCACAAACAAGGCACTAATCCCCACAGAAAACAGCCTATCATTTTGGATGGTTTGGATCTGCTTGGCTGCTCAGGCAATGGGAATTATCAGCTGGCTCCCCACTTGCAGGGTTTTAAGCCTTCATTAACTTCAATTTTAGTATCTACGAGGTGATTAGGAGCCATGGCACAAGGTTTCTCTTTGAGTGCTCTAGTAAATGAGGCAACAGCCCGCTGCCTTCAATAGATGGTGTTATACCAGAACGAGAATGGGTTGGTGTGTGCACAATTAAACATCACTTTAACACTCTAACATTTCATTTCTAACCAGGTGTTGATCATACCAAGAGAGTTTCAATGCAAAATCCCAAATGAACTCTACATGTCAGAATATCATCACATTAACTCTTTGTGTGCCACATTTACAAGCCCTACTCAGTCCTCAGCTTGCCAACTTTACATGTTTTGCTAAAACATACAATCCCAAACAAATTGTCAATAAATTACAATATGCCACAGTATAATGAAAGTGTCATAGACACAGCTTTGTCAAGGAATTTACATCACTGCAAAGCTTTCAATTTTCTCTACAATTTTGCTGTACCACAATTCTAGCATAACTGCTTCTATTAAAAGTTACATGTCTTTGAAAAAAACAACAACAATGTTTTCAGAAAGCCCTCATGCATTACCTCTCAATGAGCCACATTATTAGGCCAAAAAAAAAAAATTGTTGCATTGGCGTAACATGAGATTTTCAAATAGGGTCGGTCGGGCGGATTCTTTTTTTTTTTTCTTTTTTTTTTTGCTGCCTGCATTTTACGTGTAAAACTCGTGCTCAGCTCAGTAAACAGTTACAACTGCTGCACCGAATGTGCCGTGTTCATCTATTCTACAAATCATTTATGAGGCCGATATTACTGGAATTATACCCCTTCACAGAATTTAAAGATGTTGAAATCCCTATCCTGAATGTTTTCACTTCATATTTTACTATTTTGACTTAGATAAGATAGATGCAAATTGACCCATATGTACGATCTTTTCATCGCACACGGCGATCTCTATTACAGTCCCACATATACAGATTCGTGTAAGTTCTCCACACAAGAAACCTATGGCAAAACTAACTGTGCACAATACATCGCAGTCTGAATGCTACGTATACACTGAATAAATCTTGTTAGAGTACGTGTCCGTGTTGGAAACAGATGACGTACTGATCAAGGAAGGCTTATGCGAGGCGCTAGATCTCTCCCTCGTACATCCGATATCCCCAGAGCCGTTTCCACTTCCGGGTTTGTGCGATCGCGATCGCAATCAACAAGATATTTGATATCGATAGCAAAAAAAAATAATAAAAAAACATGGGGTCGGCGGGATTTTTAGGGTCGGGCGGGTTACGCCAATGCAACATTTTTTTTTTTTTGGCCTTATGTGGCACACAGGGGTTTACATCGTGGTACAGATACATTGTATCTACAATGTACACCAAGCATTTATTATGCACCAAGAAAGAGGAAGGCAATAAATGGCCCACAATAGAAATGGGAGAATGACTGGCAAAGCAAATAGCCTTTGTAGCTTAAATAAATGATTCACGAGGGCATTCTTTAATCTTTCTGGAAACAAAAAGCCAATTGAGCCTTGAGGCTTTTATGCTAATCAGTATAGTACTCATAATATCTTTCAATTATAGTCTTTACTTTCAGGTAAAATTTCCACTTTTGCAAAGCTAGATAGGACAGGCCTACTACATGTGACTGTGGCATTTAAAAGAAAAATGATCACTTACTTTGTCACTAATTTCTCACTGCAAAATCTATTAGTATTTTTTACCTTGACCTACAACCTATACATCTGTCATTCCATCTGATAAAACAGTTTGGCAGAGAAGTGAGATGTATTGAAGCAGAAGGTTTTAAAGTGCCTTTGATCATTTACCTCCTGAATGTCTAGCAGTATGCCCATTCAAAAATCATTGACTTACCCAGAGAAAAAGAGTGTGTGTGTGTGTGTGGGGGGGGGGGGGAGAGGGGGGGGGGTATGTGGGAGAGGTATGTGGGAGAGGTATGTGGGTTGAAGTACATGTAAATGTATCTATTCCTTTGCTTTTTCATATCATCCCTGTATTATCCCACTCTGCAATTTAATCTCCATAAATACATTATCAATCCATCCACATCCATGCAAAGTTGCATGGATATCATGAATGCAGGTTGACATTGCTACTGACTTATGGTTATAAGATACTTCAAACTGTCACCATGCTTTGAGAAAGAGAGAGAAGGAAAGAAAGACTGGTTCGATCAGAGGAGTAGACAGGAATCTATGGAAAGGGGTTTCATAAAATGCTTTGGTTTTCCTATTCTGACCCACTACAGGAACCGGATGTTCCACGCACTGAATCAATGAGCGATTAACATACCAATGAGGCAATGCTAGTACATTCCATGTGCATGTGCAGTGTAACTGCCTTTCTCTCTCTCTCTTTCCTTCCTTTATTCAGGAAAAACAGGCAACCGTGTGTACCCAACCGTCCATACTTATCTACAAACCCAATTGAGAGTTTGCAGACATGCATACACTGCTACACCAGGAGGCTCAGTACAGATCCGTAGCAGAGGTTGTTTCAAATTCTGATATGTGGTTGTGATTAAGTTAGGACTTCTATTCAACCACAAAAGGGGAAGCTGATATTTGCCTGTGTAACCACGATCCAACTCTTTGTCTCCTGGTCACCATCTCTCTCATATTTGTTTGGGAATCAAACAGGTTATCTAAAACACTTCCTCCCAAATTAAGGATATTAAAGACTGGGAAAGAGAAAAACTGTTTCATAGTATGTTGTAGAGTCAACAAGGGAAAATTGTGAGCAACTACAACTTGCAAGAGCACTTATAATTCTTTTATACCTGTACAATGAAGTTGTAGTAACATTCCCCAACTTGTTTGTGCATATCACTTTAGTCTCGTTTTCTCAAGCCGCAAATGTCAAATGAGAACAAAGAGTCATGTTTTTTCTTAATCATATGAGGAACAATGGCAAATTATAGGTGTGAAAGACATGTTTCAGACCAATATTTCTCCAATTCATTAAATTACTCTTTTCCCCTCTCTTTAGTAAAAGAAAATGTGAAAAATCACATTCACACTTCCTTGCCCATACATCCCACATTAGTTTGATGTTGTGTTGTTGAAAGTTTTAATAATTTTGGGTTTGAAAAAAAAAGCAATATTGTATGTGTGTTTACTAAAGGCCTGTTTTCCTTACAGGGTTTATGGCATGCACAGTCAAAAGCAAATACAGCAACTACATGCATCATTTAGAACATTTTATTACACTGTGTGTGAGTATGCATAATTGATTATGGGTCAATGATCACTCAGGAGTGGGAAAAGTGTGACATACTTTATAAGATTCTATTTCTTCATATTAAAAAATCATGCATGACTGAAGAATTGGTACTTAAAATATTAATGTTTGAGTGTGCTTTGTCGTAAATACTACCTACCAATCCTCCAGGCTCTTGAAACGAGGGCTATTTTGCATTATCATTTGGCATATTTTTCAACTTAATCTTCATGCACTATGGCATGATCTTGATAACTGTATGTAAGCCATAAATCAAATGTTAAAGATTTCGGAAATTGAGGTCTAGGAACCAGGCATTTGTATTACTTGTTGAAACTTGGACTTTTGTACTGATGCCATAACCCCCAACAAAGTATTTTCTTTAGAAGTGTCATTTTTCATAAGCCAAATATTGTATGACAACATGATATGAAGCTTTAAGAAATAATTTCTTCATGGATCAGCATGCTCATAGTTCTCAGCAAACAATATATTGTGGTACAGTTATTACTGATCTCTGAAATTGCATACTAAAACTTTGTATGGTTCAAGCTTTTAAAATCAGTACAAATTGCTGCTATAGTTAGATGAGTACAAGAAGGAAACAGGCACAGACATATACACAAATAACCACTTCCTAGCAACACCCTGGCCTTCATCAGTTTATCACACCTAGCATGTTTCCATAAAGCTGAGCCACTGATTATAACTGGCAACAAAAAAAAAAAAAACCCTCTTTGTCTCATCCACATCTGTACACTAACATGTGTAATTCCTCAGAAATGTGCATTCAAAATGATAGTGAAAAGACCATAGGCCATGATTTCTATCAAACTTACAGAAATGGCAACTCCTCTGATTAGAATTCTTGTATTTTTCAACAACATAGAGGAAATGACGAGAAACCAGTGCAGGGATAAGCCTGATTGGAAGATGCTGCTTTGACTTTGTGGATCTCTTAGAGTACCAATATGTACCTTGCACAGGGACAATCAAACTATCCCACATGACGCTAGGTAAAAGCAGGTATGACAATGATTACAGAGATATGCATGGCTACCTATCACTACTGTATATTGTAGTTAGCGTGTTATTCAAAGTCTGCTCTAGCAAAGGGGCTCTTGATAGACATGAAACAATGAAAAACTAGGGAACACTTTTTTGTTTTCACTGTGACTTCTGCAAAGTATTCCTACTTCTGATGCATCGCCTAAATTTTTCTTTGGCCCAGCATACATCAGTATTTGTGCAAGACTTCTCTTGTTGACATTGCGGTTAGTGTGAACGCTTGGCTGACAGAGAAGAAACCTTTTGGCATGCAACCCAATTCACAAACTTTGTGTGGGTCTTCACAAGAACAATTCATAAAATGGTCTGCTGTTTTCTTGTGCATGATCCAAGACACCAGTTCAGTCAAAAAAAAAAAATGTTTTATATGTCTATTTGCATGATCCGACCCACATCAATAGCTTTCTTCATAAAGCTGTGGTATCTACACTTAGTATGCTTGCATAGAATCTACCAATCACACGCAGGTAGATTCTGCATGTTAGATTTCCTAAATACTTTTGGTTTAAGATCATGTGACTTTGTAATCATAGAGGTCATGCCGACTCTGTTCAGCACAAAAAGACTGTCTACTCTGTTAAATGGAAGATTCTTGTTTTTACTCACTGTGGGCCTGTATTTCTACATATCAGTTTCTGTTTTCCGAGTGCAAAGTACACTGTAGCTCCTATAGTTTGAATCCTAAAACCTGACAAGGAGTAACATTGGAGCTAAATTCCCAGTGCCACATATAGACTAAAGTTAGACAATTTTGACAAACTGGAAGAGAACCACACGGCTCTTGATAAAATAAGGTGACCATCCATTTCTTTTATCACAATGTGGTAAGAGCACAGATTCATGTAAAATATAAAATACCACTTCCTTCTAGTTTCATTCTTGTTGAACTTTTCTAATTACATTCTTAAGAATAAGTAAAGTTACTCAAGTGAAAGAGTTTCAAACTTAACAACTCAAAGTGGGGAACAAATTGTGCATGAGTAGGTCCCTATATGACGATATATAACATAATTAAACACACTAATCTGAGCCGTGATGCAAATAATGTTTTGGGTTTCCACCCTCCATCATGACCTGAAAAGAGTATAAATGGAGATTTATGGAGAATCTTTTCAAACAAAATACAAGCACACTGTCTCAAATTATGCAAACATCTGAAATAACATAAAATATGTATGTCAACATTAAACTTGTTCATGACATGCAATACTGGTTTATAGGCACACTTGTCATCAATGATGTTGGCATTGGAACTTCAAATATAAATTTGGTTGAACATTGGCAGGTATGAAAGCTATGCATAGGCCCACTGTATATAGTTTCACTACAGCATGTGTGTACGCATAGTAAGAAAAGAGAAGTCTCTGCAAACCTGTACAGCATGTTTTTGAGTCTACAAGAGGAAGTCATTAATTGCAGACAGTTTCAATATCATAACCAGAGGGGGCAAATCCCTATGTTGGATTTTTGTTTGACAATCCAGCACCTAATCCCCATATTAATCATCACAGAAGAGAGATTTGAGCCAAGCTTCCCAGAGGGAATAGACTCATCCCAGCTGAGAGAGCTTCTATCCCACATGCCATACCAGACTCAAGGGGTCGCTTCATCACGCATGTGTATGTGTGTGTGCTAGTTGTTGGAAGTGGCAGCTCGTTTGACATGCATAAATCACGCCAACCTACATGGTGTGGTTAACCAGGAACACTCACAAGTTTTTACATCTTCCCTTGTAAGGAAATGGGTATGAAGCACAGCACAGTAAAGCCACATACCGTCCTCACACCTGGTGAATATGATATAATTCTGATGGGAAGTCTTACACTGCAGCTTCAAAATCACAAAAACCAACAACGGACACAAAATATATGGAAATCTCCCCCTACCCCCACCCAATTTTTTAACTGCCAACCTAACCCTCAGTTAACTTACAGGGTCTATAAAAAAACAAATGATATAATCTACTACTGCAAATAACAACTTTATTCAGAAACAAAATGACAAAACAGTCATACAATCATTGGCAACTTTTGAGCAAAAACTATGCAATGCTAGACAGTAAAAGGACCACTGCATTTTGTGCACTATACACACATGCATAAACAATCACACAAAGGCCCATACAACACACACAAACACAGATAAACACACACACAGTTCTCCCTCAAATATTTCCATCCACCTTTACAGCTCCTACCGGTACACTCTTCAATACCCATGCACCTGCTGACATGCTTGCACTTGTATTCTCATTTCTCATCCCTATGGGCAGTCTCATATCCTCCATGTTTCCTTCTCTTTCCTCCCTCCTCAGGACACCCTCCTTGTCAAACGAATGGAAGTCTTCTACATCTTTCCTTTGAATGCTCCCCAACTATTGATTGACAACTATTGCTACTAGCAAACTCTGTCTCTATATACTAATATGCCAGTGTGATTAATTCAAGCTCATCCCTGTGAGATTCAGTAATTTCATGCACATACAGTATGTTACAGCAGTTGAATTTTATTCCATTCATTTAGTGTTTAAACATTAAGAGGCAAGAATCGATAGCCAAGAAATAAGATAATTCTCAAGACTTCTCTGCTTCTTTTGGGGTTTTTTTTCCCCACAACCATTACAAACATTTCTATATATCTTATCCTATCCAATCAATTACAGAGCCTCTCCCTGCACTATGCACATAATTTCAGGTTTGTGATGTACTCTACTGTCACTTGATAACTGTCTCATTACACTTAAACTTTCCCTCCACAGATAACTGAAACTCCATGAATGATTTATAATTCTATAGTTGTTATATCTTCTGGATTATACTATCACTCATCACTATTAAAAGGAACACTACATTCATTGTCAGGAGATACCTTACAGGATAGAGAAATTAAATTACAGCAAATCTTGAAATCGCAGAAGTTTTTTGCAGTATTTCACCTGCAGAAAAATTGAAATGAAAATACATTATTTTAAATTTGATTATGGGATATTCTTTCTTAGTGCCCAAGCAAACAATTGAAGCAGCTTGCTAGGTGCGAAACAGTGCACAACACCTAGTCACACTTCAAACTAGAAGATAGAGGCCATACACTCCACTTTATTTCTCATCTCAAAACAGGCTCTACACCACCGCTCATAGCGACTTCTTTGGATTCAAATGTAAACATCAGCAGAGACTTTACAGAACAGTCCTATACCCCTTTCAGTAACCCTCTTGGCTCGGACCAGGAGCAGACCAGGAGCGGACCAAGCCGAAAATTTTGAGTTTATGAATGGGTGGGGGCCAAAGTGGCCCGCGCCAGGTGCGGACTATTTTGGCGCTGCTGCAGCTAGCACCAGGTGCAGACTAGGCGCAGGCCTGGCACTGATCAAAGAGTTTATGAACAATAGCAGCGCCATGCGTGGGCCAAAATTCCTTTCACGGTCAAAAGTCACAGCTTACACTGCTCAGCTCACAAGTGCGTGACATGCACATCAAATATCGTGCGAAAATGCACTTCCGCTCTGTCCATGAGGTGTTCAGTTACCATGGCAGTTATCCCTTACTTGACCGAGTTTATGAATGGGTCATCGTAAAAGTAGCGCGGCTCTACTATAGTTACTGAATGCAATTTTTAATGCTTGGCGCGGGCTAATTTAGCTCGGACCAGGAGCGGGTCAAAAATGCATGAGATACTGAAAGCGGTACAAGAACCCAAAGAACTACTCACTGGTTTGCTCCATGGTCTAGAGTGCAAACAACATTAGAATCAGCGCTGAATAGAGTGGTTGCTGCATACAAGTACAGACAGCAGTTTAGTCATTGCAAGGACAGAATTAAATGGCACGTGTAATGACCAGTACAAACACAATAAATACATTGTTCATCTGTTACTATAAGCAACATAAAGGGTAAGAGAATATGTTTGGTGTGTGAACTACACTGCACTTTTTGTCTTTGCTATTTTTACCTGTGTCTGGCATGTATTCCTTTTTTTTTTTAGAAAAAAAATCATATATTTCACACTAATGGCATAAAAGATGTATGGACTTACCCTTGGGTCCGGGGCTAATGATTGTGAGAACAGAGAGAGAAGGAAAAACACAAATGAGTCCTCATTAGTGACAATTCATCAGCATTGATATTTATTGATGTGTTTTCACTGCAATATGCTTTATGAATGCTTTGTTTACAAAACCAATTTGAGCACTGCCATGACAACTAGGCACATCATGCAGTATTCACGACGACAGTTCATGCATAAGGAAATAATTTCCAATACAAGCAAAGTAAAAACATTAGACAGCAAATATTCCAGGATGTATTGCAAGATATAATGAATTATTAAAAACGATTGAACTGCTGCCCACAGTCTACAGGATGCTGCCACTTCTCACACAATCACTATATTTGGTATTACAGGGGTGTGAGGATACTTGCAGAAAAGAAATCTGAAATGAAAAAAAAAAGCATGAAGTGCATGAAACTGTGAACATTTCAATCCATTTAAATTGCCAAAAAAAAAAGGTCTGAAAGAGGGTTTTATGCAGAGTAAAATAATCTGAAATCAGAATAAATTCTGAACTCTCATAGCCTTGCCACTAGCGCATGTCCCTCCAGTGACGTTTTGATGAAGCTCAGACTACTGACCAAGGTTTGACATTAAAACTCTTTTCACTATATGTGGTTTAGTACATATCTCATTATAACATATCATAACACTTTTGTTAAAATGTTCATTAAGATGTGTCATATCTTGAATGCAATTAAGAATTTTTTTTTGGCCATTATATAAGATATACACTGAACATTTCTAAAGTTCTCATATGAACTGTAGCCTTCTGACATATGACTCTCTTAGATTAAACCCCTGAATTTTGCTCAATATCCTCTCAGAAAGTGTCATTTACATTCCTTATACCAATTGATGAGCTTGCCAGACGTTTATTCAAATTTAAGATGATTTTACTACAAATGAAAGTTGGGAACTTGATTATAAAACTATGACCCAATCTTCCTCATATTTAGCTTTATATCTGTTAGATCAGATATTTTTCACATCATATATGCTCTCAATTTTTTATTCTATTGATATTACATTAGCAATGAAAGACTGGAAGTCTGACAATGATCTCTGACTCTTTGCTCTGCTCTGAATCTTTCTTACGATTCATTCAGCCCCATTCAACAAATGTCAAAGGTGAAAAACTGAATTCCTACTTGACACACCCTAGTTATGACACAGAGCACTATGTTCATACAGATAAAAGTAAATGGACTATTGACTGGTTTGGAAACAGGAGGACATGCGCATACATGACTAAACCAAACTACACAAATCTTTTCCTAGAGAGTATAATCCTTCGAATGAATAAAAGAGGAGATCTGCATCATCAATTATGTCTGAGATAGTGGGTGGAGGTCAAAAACACATGTTGTCATGTGTCTTCTGAATGTCATGCTTTACAAACTGATCTAAAATGCAACAATTTTTTTTCCCCCTCTGAACTTACATTTGAATGCAATTTGATTGATGTAAGTGATTTCAATTGCCATTAAAGCAATTTAAAATTTCACGAATCGCTCAACATATCATTGTGAAAATTTCCTTTCATTTCTCCTTGCTGGAGCAAAAAGACATCAAACAACACATAACATGCAAATACAAAAAAACAAAAACAGTTATCATATCAACGGACGAATCATTTTTTTTATTTATTCACAAACATCAATTTGATAAATGAAATCCATTTCCATGCAATACTATATACACCATATATTTAGCGAGTGTAATTCTTCATAAATCAAGACTTCCAGACAATTTCACAATTGGATAAATTTGTGATCTTGGAGTATAGTACTAAATGGAGAAAGGTATGCGTGCACATCACATTCATGAAAATAAAAACCTAACATTTTGCTAATTGGGACTTGCAAGGCAATGTCATGTGGTGAGTAAATTGATTTGCAACCAAGAACCACAGTCACAAATGAGAAATGATTATTATCCCTTTTCAGGAGGAAAGCTAGTGGTTTCGAATCTTGGAGACAATATACTACAACACATTTGTGTTGAGAGAGGTAATATTTTCGACGTTGTTAATCTTGCAAATACCACTCAACTTGCATAATTTGTAAAAACAAAAATATTGTGTAAAACACCAATATACAGTATCACATTTTGTTACCAAATTTTGTATTGTGAATTTGAACTAAATTTTGTCAAAGCTGATTTGAATATTGCCATTCTGTACATACATTGTTTCCATATTTGTATATTGTTTTTTATTTTGAACTCACATATCCCAAATGGGGTGACTGAGTTAATATACTATCAAACTATCAAGCATTCATTTATGGTAAAGCTAACCATTTAGAGCAACATTTATATGGTATCTTTCAAAACAGATTTTTGCCCAAGTCGATATTGAGAATTTTGTCATGGATCCATGGGTCTCCCTACCTTTATCCTCTTTGCTGGATGAGAGTGGTGGTGCTCCGCCCATGATACCTAGCTGCAAGAGACCAGAAGACATTCCTGATGGCATACTACTGGGCACACCAGGCAGGCCTGCAGGATGGGGTGGGATTGGTACAGGCGGGGCATGTGCATGTGGAAGGGGGTGCTGCATTGCTTGACCCTGTGGGAAGAAATCAATGCATTCACACTTAAAAATTTGTTATTTTGTTGAACAGTGGTATTGCCCCCTCCCCCATTTTGAAACAAGTAGTTTTATCAAACTGCACATTCTGATCAGAAACTGTTAATATGTATGCTTTGACAACCAGATACAATTAAAGTGGACCAATGCCCTGGAAATCAAATTTTATTACAGCTAGAATACATGAAAAACAGCCATAATTCACTTATGATAGCCTCAGAGATTATACATATTTCGATAAATCAGATCATACATGTATCTTTATAACATTTTGGCAATTGTGTTCCTTGCCTTCAAGTTCTGCTCTGTAAGCGCTGGTACCGATGTGTGCAAATCCTAGCTATATGTGCACCTTTTTACAAATAATATTGAGATTCCATGGTTAGTGAGGTATCGATCCAAGTATAGGTAGGTGTGCATTGCATATCGCTATCGTTCACGACGTATTTGGAAAAAAATATTGATAGTGCGATCGTTCCATGGAAAGAATTAGGTGATCGAGCAATCTATTTCAAGTCGTTTGCATAGCTCAAACATAATATTCAAAGTATTGGTGCACGGTAAACACACTGTTTTTAGTCAATGTCTCGTCATGCAATTCTGTACAGATCTTTGCACAACTGAATATGAAGAGTTTGTTCGCAAAAACCAATAAGTCCATTTTTAAAGATTTTGAAGTACGGTCTCTGTCAGAAAGTACAAAATAATACCTTTTAAATGATATATTGGTCACTATATATGAAGGTACATTTTTGAAGTAATGGTCAAAAGAAGCAAAAATTTTCTTATTATTCTCTTAATTTTTCTTGACCTTTAATCTCAAATATCTCCATTTGGCAACTATGGACTTATCGGTTTTTGCGAACAAACTCTTCATATACTCCAGGACATACTGTTGTCATATGGTAATGAATTATTAATTTGATACACAGGTCTGTAGAAACTACTCTTAATAAGAATGGAAGAGCAGATGCTCACATTGCATTTTTTTTTTTTAATTGTGTGTGTGTGTGTGTGTGTGTGGGTGTGTCAGGGTTTTTAAAGTACTTCTGCATACGCTGTTATTTTTGTGTACAGATATTTTCGCGAATGACCAGGTCATAGACATTTTCGCAAGATGTTGTTTTCGCGAATCGACGCCAACGCTTACGTTAATTCTCTATTAACAAAGCGCATGGAGATATTTTCGCGTGTTGTTCAATTCGCGATCCAACTGTGATTCACGAAATTCATGAAAATTAAACCCTCACAAAAATAACAGCGTATACAGTGATTTAAAAGAAACAATCAGCAAAGAAGTCTTCTATGTGCAATGCTGATTGATATTTTTTGCAAGTATTTTTTTTTTCATTTGTTTTTTCTCGATCACCTTCCATTTCCCTCACTCCTATTTAAGGTGACCAATCGATTACACAGTCATAAATCCAGTGCAATGACATCAGAAACCCTGCTGATAATCATAGTGATCATGTACAATGTAAATTTCAACAGTGACACATACCTCCTCACATGGAAGGTTACTCATACTGAGGCAGACATTAAGGAGGAACACAGCAACCAACATCTCACACCAAATTTTAAGGTCAATAGCACATGAAAATCATAAAGCTGGACCGCAAAAGGTTGCTTTGATTCACACATCAGTCAATTCTAGTTCTGTGATACTATGATTCTATTGAGAGAGCATACAATGTAAGTATAATTTACACCGTACAATATATGAAGGTTCATACTCGGTGTATTTCTTCCCCCCCCCCCCCCCCATTTTTGCACATTTGTATGAGAGGTAAGATGAATTATATCATGCTGTTACGACTATCATCTATACGAAACTGAAACACCATTTAAAAGCTTATTAAAATTATCGGCACACTATCCACCACAATTTCATTATTGTGCCCAAGACTTTCATTAAAGCAGTGACAGTCATCAACAATTATTTCAATGTCGAAATCAATAATCATGTTGCTATTACCAATGCCATATATTAACAATCAACATTCTCTGAAATGTGGTGTTACTTCTATTGGATATTAGTTACACACTTAAACCAGCATAGCAATTACCAACAAACTGCAGGTTTTTATAAAAATGCAACAATACAAAAACAAACTATGAATGTTGCTATGATGCCTGGTATGCTCTGCCACATTGAATGGTTCTCCCAGTAGGTCTAGAGTACCGGTATGTCCTGATAATATGAGACAACAGTTCCCCATTTTAAAACAAAATTGAAATGACATGTTCAATACAAATGAGTTCAGTGTTTACTTTCCTTGAACTAGGTTTCATTTGGATGGATGGCTAGGAATTTGAACATTTTCACTTGACCTTTGACCCTTGCCCTTAGACCCCTTGGCCCACAATTCTTCAAGTAATCACTAATTGGTAACATCCATTCTCCTGACAATACTTTCAGCTATTCTCAAAATATGGGGAAAAATTGTGACATGTTAACATTTTTACTTGACATTTGACCCAAACAAATCTTTCCCTTCAGAATCATTGCGCAGTAATGCATGTACATTACTTCGTTTAAGTTCGTGCACTGAGTAATCTCCAAGGTATGGAGAAAAAGTGTAATCCCTGCATTAAATATCAGAATTTTAGCATTCTAACCTGACCTTTGACCCTATGACCCCAAAATTCCAAAGAGAATCATTGTCAATAATTACATGCATATGTACTAAGATCAATGGAGATACCTTGAGCCATTTCCCTGATATGGAGAAAAAAGTAAAATTTCAACATTTTCACTTGACCTTTGACATTTGACCCTATGGCTCAAAACTTTCTCTACAGATCTTTATCTGGTAATACACACTAAGTTTCAAGAAAATGCCTTCAGGCACTGCATAGATATGGGAGAAAGAGTGAAATTTCAAGAATTTGACCATGACCTTTAACCACTGACCATGAGCATGTGCACCAAAAAATTGGCAGGCACAACTTCCTCCCCACTCACATGCATATATGCCAGCTTTCATTAGGATACCTCAAATAGTTTAGTTATGCAGGCAATTCATCTATTTCTAGTGGCACTGGGCCTCCAAGCTACTGCTAATGTCAAGCCATAGTGCAGAGTGACCGACTATATCAAGTTTGTGGATTAGTAGAGAGCATGGATCACACTGCATGTCAAAGACTCTGATTTTACAGTTTTTTACTTATTGTTTCTCAGCCGCTCTGAGAAAATTCAGTACACAAGACCCCCCCCCCCCCTTTTTTTTTTTTTTTTCATACCAATGATGAACATTACACCTGCAGTTATTACAAAGCTTGGCTTTAATATTTGGTCCATCAAAAATTTTTAATTATTAAACCACTGCATGGCAGCATTCAGAAATGACTGGTCAAACAAGTCTTTATCCAGAAGGCTATTATTCAAATAGCCTGCGAACAAAGATGTTGTATCCTTCACATTGAGTGCTTCAGCTAATTCACTTGCTTCTTATATGATGCTCATCACATTGACCTTTGAGTGTTGCTACCAGATAAAGAACTGATTTGAAATATAATTATATCAAGTGGAAAAGGAAATGATGATCATATCAGACTAAAAATTTTCTTTAGATAAGCAAATATAACCTTCTATAATATAACCCTCTTACCGAGCTCCAATTACACAAAAGCTGCATACAGTGTACACTTCTACAAAGATGAAAGGAGAGAGAGAGAGAGAGAGAGAGAGTGTGTGTGTGTGTGTGCGTGTGTGTGTGTGTGTGTGAGGGAGAGAGAGGAAGAAGAAGAAGGAGAGACAGATGAGGGGGAATTTGGTTGGATGGAAATTGCCAGAGACCAAGGGCCTCTAGCTCAAGTCTGTCTGACGCTCTTATAATAATAATAATAGGGGGCCTAATAATAATAATAATAATCTGGTTTCCAGAGGCAGCTCTGCACCAGTGCACAGTGTGGTATATATGGCTTTCCCTGCAGCCAGCTAGCTAGCATGCATGCCACACTGAGCACTCATACATATTGATGGCAGTTTTTTGGAGGATGTTCAGGCTGCTGCTGGGTTTGTGATCACCCGCTTCTCAGATTGCCCTTTCCTTCCACTTGCCTGCCATCCGTCTCCCTCTGCCCAAGCTATACACAGTTGTGCCAAATGATATCTTTCTCTCACTTTAACATGAAGACATGTACACACAACAGACATACATATACACACACACACACACACACACACACACACATCCTTTCAGGCTTCAATAGAGGTCTGTGATCCTATCAAGAACCGTTACCTGTATTATCAGGTGCTCCGTGAATGATCACCGATCACCGACTGTATCCGTGCGAAAACTTCCTTTCTTTCCTTTATTTCTCCTCAGTCCTTGTGCACAAGTCAACTCAAAAGGTTTTTCGACAATCAACTTCCAACATATGTTATCTATGTACAATGTATCATGTCCTAAGGACGATCAATCTAATGTACATCCTACTGTATCAACGTGATCAATCATCCATGGCATCAGTATGATGTTATTATCTCAAATCACGTTCTCGATCATATCTCCTCAACGGAACCATTTTTTCATTGGATGTCGGAATCACACCTTAAAATTTTTCCTAATCAGAACTTCATTTTCTATTGAGGGAGATATTGTGGTATCAAGGTAAAACTTTACCCCATATTTAATCAAATGTTAAAAAAAAAAAGGAAAATAAAGCTGAGAAAGCCTCATGAAGAAAATAAAAGACAAAGCTAAGAAAGTTATTGAATGGCACAGTTCTACAGCTTTCATGTATACAGTGGTATAAATCAAACTCAAATGCAATGTTGATGGGGTGTCAACATGAACTTGTATAGATTTCCCTTTAATACTATGTACATGGCATAGCATTACTATCATAATATTCTTTCCCAATGAGAATGAAATGTAAGCTTGTTCTGAACTTGTGCCCTGTGCTTGTGCCAAGAGCAAGCTTGGCACAATGCCTGGGACTTAATGCAATATGAATGGGGTAAATGCACACAGTACCTCCAATGAGACATACAGATCTGTACACCACTGAATAGTAAACAGAAAACAAAACCACAAACAATCCAAAAATACTTGGTCATACATGACATATAATCAAGAGACTAGCAACCTGACCACCAGTTTTTGTTTGTTTTTTCTTTTACCTCTTTGGCAAAGGAAATTGCAGATTGATAACTTAATAATAAACTATGGATATCTTTATTGTAGTTACAAGAATGACACCCAAATAAGAAACATGCAGCATGAAAAACAAACACTGAAATTAATGTTATATAATATTACTACCAAAAAAAAATTGTGGCAAACACTAAACAGCCTGTAACTGCAAACTCTCAATACAGTTAATTGCTATTCTTATTTTGCTTCAATAATAAAGAAGGAACTTCTGAAGTGTTCAGATGCAAAGTTCACACAAATCTCAATTCTGATTAACAATTAAAAACATTTTTAAAAGGACTTTTTGAAGGCACTGTTTGTCTCAAGCACAAAAAGCATTTCCTAAGAATTACAGCATATGTTATTACGGGATACCAGTATTGCATTGAAGTTACAATGCATGGTTGTGCGATGTAATGCCAAAACAGGGAAAGCCATATAAAATATATGATCAAATTGAAGTGTCACTAGTAAGAACATGTCATTGATGTTCACATGACTCAACTGAGGAATGAATAGAAATAATCATTTTTTTTTTCACTATGAGACAATAAACACTGATGTGGCAGATACATTGTATAAAGTTTCATGCACTGAATCTGAGGATTGGGATGAAGATGAAAGCAAGTTACACATGCAGGCCCTATGATTTGTATTCAGCATGAACATGCCCAACCTACCTGTTAACATTCTCCAATTTACAAGCCACAAGTCACAAGTCATAGAACACACATTGTCACCCAAATGTCATCAAGTGCTCCAATTATGGTTGCTGATCCTCCAGACCAAGCAGTGTGTAAAACCATCTTATACCCAATTTACACGGGGCATTTACAGTGCTCCAGGAGTGCTCCTGAATCCCTCTGAATTCAGTATGAACAGAGACAATTAGGCCCTGGAGCACTCTAAAGTTAGGCCCTTCTCAAGGCTGGCTTTAGAGGTTTCCACGCACTTGAATGTCACGACAGTTATGCCATTTTGAATACAATTTGAATACAACAATACGTGACCACATAGCATGGGGAAAAAAACCCTAAGGCATACACAAAGCGATGTCTTGCCCACCCATATACATGTACATATGTTATACTGTTTATTGGTATATAATTATTGTGATTACAGGGTTTTTCAATGTAAGTTCATTAACCTGTTGACCTTTGACCTTGTCGGACTTAATGAATATTTGAACTTCACCTTCATCTTTCAGTGATGTACCTGTGGTGTGAGTTTTGTGGTCATAGCTCAAAGCTGTAGAAAGGTATTGAGAGCACAAAATATACGGTCCTTAAATCAGGAAAAGTTCATTGACATTTTGACCCTTGACCTTGTCAGAATTCACAAATATTTAAACTTGACAGGCATCTTTAGGCCAAAAAAAAAAATTGTTGCATTGGCGTAACCCGCCCGACCCTAAAAATTCCGCCGACCCCATATTTTTTTATTATTTTTTTGCTATCGATATCAAATATCTTGTTGATTGCGATCGCGATCGCACAAACCCGGAAGTGGAAACGGCTCTGGGGATATCGGATGTACGAGGGAGAGATCTAGCGCCTCGCATAAGCCTTCCTTGATCAGTACGTCATCTGTTTCCAACACGGACATGTACTCTAACAAGATTTATTAAGTGTATACGTAGCATTCAGACTGCGATGTATTGTGCATAGTTTTGCCATAGGTTTCTTGTGTGGAGAACTTACACGAATCTGTATATGTGGGACTGTAATAAAGATCGCCGTGTGCGATGAAAAGATCGTACATATGGGTCAATTTGCATCTATCTTATCTAAGTCAAAATAGTAAAATATGAAGTGAAAACATTCAGGATAGGGACTTCAACATCTTTAAATTCTGTGAAGAGGTATAATTCCAGTAATATCGGCCTCATAAATGATTTGTAGAATAGATGAACACAGCACATTCGGTGCAGCAGTTGTAACTGTTTACTGTGCTGAGCACGAGTTTTACACGTAAAATGCAGGTAGCAAAAAAAAACAAAAAAAAAAAAACAAAAAAAAAAAACAAAAAAAAAAAAAACGCCCGACCGACCCTATTTGAAAATCTCATGTTACGCCAATGCAACAATTTTTTTTTTTTTTTTGCCTTAGGGCATGTACTTGTTGTGTGGATTTGGTGGCCATAGCTCAAAGCTGTGAAAAGTTAATGAGAGTACACCACAATACTAGGTGTGCAGTGCTTTAGTATCTGGAAAAGTTCATTAACCACTGACATTTGACCTTGTCAGAATTCATCAATATTTGAACTGGACCAGCATCTTTAGGTGATGTACCTGTGGTATCAATTTGGTGGTCATAACTCTAACTGTGGAAAGTATTGACAGTGCACCACAATAATAATATGCGTACAGTGCTTACCATGTAAAGTTCACAGACCATTTGACCTTTGAACTTGTCAGACTTAACCCATATTCAAACTTGACTAGCATCTGTAGATTACGTAACTGGTGTGTGAGTTTAGTGGTCATAGCTCAAAGCTGTGGAAAGTTATTGAGAGTACACCACAATACTGTAGGGAAAGTTCATTGACATGTTGATGTTTGACCTTGTCAGACTGCACACATATTCAAATCTGACGGGCATCCTTCGGTTATGTACCTGTGGTGTGAGTTTGGTCACAGCTCAAATTTGTGGAAAGTTATTGAGAGTACACCACAACACTGTGTGTACCTTTTGACCTTTGACCTTGTCAGACTACACCTACATTCACACTTGACCAGAATTTTTAGGTGATGTACCTGTGGTGTAACTTAGAGAGAGTAAACCAAATTGTTGACGACACCCGCGCCACCAACGGAAAAATGATGCCTATGTCTCGCTTCCATTGTGTGAACTAGACAAAAACCAGCCAACCAGCTACAATTTTTGTAGCCTGACAAACAAACAAACAGACAGCAATACACCCAGACACACAGCCACCCCCCCCCCACACACACACACACAATATATATGATAAACATACCAGATATGCACCACGTATCAGAAAAAAATCTTTGTGATCATTTGTAAACCTAGGTCCATTCACCCAGTTAGTTTTATCGTAATAAATGATTTCTTTCTTAAACCTGAAAATGCTCAACACTACAGAAGGTTGATTAACAAACAAAAGCCTTCCCTTTTAAAAAGAGGATATTGATGACAAATGGAAAAATAGCAGTTTAATATATGGCATCTTTCTTCTTAGACATGGGTGACACCTGAGAATTGAAATCATAGCACACAACTTTGCATAAATATACTTACTGAGAAATGTGGGAAGGCAGACTGTTGCTGTGGAGATAGGGAGAGAATAGGGGAGAAAATGAAATGGGAGGATCCATACATGTCTGTTCAGGCAGAAAATGAAATACAAACACATTTGGAGCTGGACCAGAATTTTTTCTCATGATTGGCAATGAAACAACACAAATAATAAGATCATGCCATGTGCATAAATAGAAGCAGGTGTTGCAACAATCAAGTCAATTGACATAATCTTTGCAGGTAATCATGATATTGATTTTCTTTCATAACAAACACTGCCTAGTCCATATATTATTTGCTCTAGGCAATTACTCCATTCCCCCACCCCATCCAACACCCACCCCCAAAAAATATAAAAAATATAAAATGTGTTCACATAATGTAAACTATCCATTGTAATTTGCTCTAACAGTAGATCTACTCATTGAAGGACAATCTGTCTATGGGCAAACTCATCGTGAAAACCGAAGGGGCACAGCCTTCTTACTCCGGCACCGTAATTTGCACAGATGAAAGAGTTGGAAATTAATCTGAGGGGCAATTGTCCTCGGCAGTTTTTCGATGCCTAATGCACTGTTGACTTCATGGGGGCAGCCGAGCAAGGCGGTGGTCCATGCATGGCTGCCACCATTGCGGTTAAATGGGCAGAGCTCATGAAGCATGCACTACAGCATGGGCTTCGCTGCGGAACCGATGCTATCAAAGGAGTCACTGGGTAGATGCTGGAGTAAAAAAGAAAAAAAAAAATAAAGATGGGGGGGGGGGGGCCTGATGGAGTAGAAGGGGAGGTTAGACCAAAGAAAGGGAACTGTGGTGTCTCCCTGCATGGCTGGCTGCTTCCCACTGGTGCGCATCGCTGCTAATCTACGGCAACATGATCATATCAACAATATCTGCCTCAGTGTGTCTGGCTACCCACCACCCATCCAATGGCTGCAGCAGATAGCTCATTTCTACATTGGAACAGCTCAAGCAGAAAGATATTGTGTTTTCCAGCCAATTGCAAGATGTCTGAAATGTGGTGCATTGAAAAAAAAAAGAAAAAAAAATGCTCGCTACTCGCAAAGTATGCTGCCGCATCAAAGAGATGCATGCACGTATTTGTACAATGTATGGGGCCAGACACACGCAATAGTGGCACTTTCATTACTTTCTAAACGGCTAAGAAAAGGTGTAGGAATGACCAGACTTACCCCAATAATAGCATTCAGTTCTGTCATTGTAACCTGCTTGGCTCTCTCAACAGCTGCAGCAACTTGTTGCTGATGCTACAGAGATGAATGTTCAGATACATATATCATTAGCATAAAAACACAAGTGCTGATTAGAAGGGGTTTTGCTTTACAATATCAAAAAAATAGCAAATAATAGCTTTAAGGAATTTATGGTAAAAAAATACTTCTCTCTGTAGAATTTGTCAACTTGCAATAACACTGATGTATTTTAGTAATTACCTAAAAAAAAAAAAAAAAATCAAACTATGTTTTGGCATTCTATCACACAGATGTACTATTACTGCATTTCCTCATGTCTTGTTTCCAAGGGTGAAATACTCATACAGTCATATTTCTTTTCAACTGTTTTGAATTTATAAAGTAAACAATGTTTTAAAGCACTATTCAATAGCCATGTAGGATTAATTTAAAACTTGAAGTGTGCTGTTTGAGCTGTACATTTTCAAATGGATGATAAATCACTCAAGCATAGAAACTTTGTGAAAACCTTCCTGTCATGATCAAAACATCCTTATCTGAACTACATTCATTCATGATCCACATTCATGTAACACAATGGTTTGGAATGTCGCTTTACAATAATCAAAGGCACAAGTTAAACATTAAGTCTGTGTAAATAAAAGCAAAATTCCTCTAAAAAGGAACATGCCTATGGAAATTTGAGTTTAAAAGAACTGAGCAAATACGAAAGTAATCACAATGAAATCACTTTTCAAAAATAACATCAAAAGGGATGAGACCTCTAATAATCATCTTGCTGATGCAACTGTAACATGGAGGTTTTTTTTGTTTTTTTTTAAACCTCTGTCACATGTGTCAAAGGCTATGAGGCTGCTTTCAGACACAAAGATATATTGATACATCATATGGAGACATTGCATGGATACCATCTCATTCAGACACAGATAAACATATGGATGGATTTATATGAGAGCATTCAGACACAACATCCAGATATCCATTTATCGCATGGCAGCATCAGACCTCGTACACTGTCAGGCTTCATGGGAAGTTCATGAATCATGTACATGTACGAGTCTCTCCCTTTCACAATACAAACTTTGCATGGACTTTGCATGTTGTGTGCTAGTTACCATGTTTTCGATATAAGACTACATAATGTATCCATGCAATGTATCAATATAAGAGCATTTGATTCAGACACATAAAAGCTTGTTAAATGTCCATACATTATATGTCATGTCAGGAACTCTCCAGTCTGAAAGGAGGGTAAAGCAAGTGCTAGGTCCACTTCAAAATGCGTAACCTGTCTACCAAACCCGAGTCTGGAGTTGCATCAGGTTTGGTGTATCTACATGTAGGGCCCTACTAGTTAAGAGGTGATGTGACAAGCACTGATGCAGCCATGACCATGTGTTATCACAAACTCTGCTCAAGCAAGCTTTACAGCCTCAGTCCATGAATTGATCATGTAATAGCTTCCATTAGCATGTTTTGATTGTTTGGAAGTGCGTTTCTGTTTGTATGCTTTTTGCATCATCAAATCTATAGAGCTAAAACTATTGTAACTTCCACAGTGGAAGGAGGTTGCAGAAGACTAGTGATTTTCAAGTATCTTTTTGCATTAACTAATGGAAGGGTTGTGGGTAGCATCAAATATGCACCTGCCAATGAAACTTATATCACTGTTTTGTCAACATATAAAAACACATTCATATCTTATATTTAATTTTGATGACACTTCCACTTTACAACTGGTTTAATTTTCACCTAGTCACTACAGCCATCTCAAACATGGAGTGGTTTAGGACATCCAGTGAATGAAGCCACACATGATAAAACTTTGACTTTGACATATAAAAAAAAGGTGTTCCAACATGGCACAGTTTTTGAAGCAGACATACTCTGGCCCAGATGTAAGCTGCATCCAAATGATGCATTGCTGAAGCCACCTCTGAGGCTAGACTGAAGCAGACCAGGGACTTTCTGTCCTGCAGCCCAGCAATGCCTGTACCAAAGCACCCAATGTCAAAAAACACCCTACGCAGTCGACTTTATATGGCTACTTGACGTACACCGTAGTTCACAAAATATCACTTCAAGGCCCTCTACATCTTTCAGATTCTGTCTAAAGTCATCTTGCATCAAACTGTCTGTGACTTGAGTTGTCAAATTTGATTTCAGATATGTCTACTATATAATTTTAATTTTTAGTGTTGTTCATTTCTTCAAAATCATTCTGGATGATATGAGGGGATGACTGTAACTCCGTTGAAAATGTTTATTTATACATTACGAAACTTTCAGGAACTCATGGATGAACTTACCTCTTGTGATAAGAAGGGAATTATTTGAGCACAGATGGCATTCAACCTTTTGGCAATTTCTGTCTGTATTGGGAGAAGGAAAATAATGAGAGAAGCAAATTCATCATTCATTTGGAGACTTACTTGTGACAGTTATTTGCAACTTAGACTATTATAAACGATACATCTCTGACTACTCAAGTCTCCTTGATCTTTGTTATTCTATCTCAGTCATGAAGGAGTGATGGCACGCAATAAAAATGCGAAGTTGATAAAATTCAAAATTATCTGTTTCTACTTGCCTGACTTTGCATACATGTAATCTTTTTCCTCACAACAAGATCCTTTGATTATCTTTTTTTCACTCTCCAAAAATTAAAGAGCAGACAGTTTTGTCACGTCATCTACAGTGTACACTGTATTGTATGTAAAGAGAGCAGTGTTGAGCTGCATTAACAGACGTGAATGGTAAGGTACACATGCTGGCATGCAACAACCACATCTCTAGCCTTCCAGTTTGATGCAGCCCTTTTGATGTTCACACCCTACTGTTTTTTTTTTTTTTCTCTCTCTCTTTTTTTTTTTTTTTTACTTAGGTGATATGTCACACTATGATAAGAAGATAAATCTGCAGACTAACAATGATCTGTAGACTTGTGTACACATGAAAGAAAGGGATTGCATTCACTGTTGAGGGTGTAAATATTTCATCATTTTAGGATGGGTAAAGACATGAGGAAATTGATAATGATTGGCTTCTGACTCAGTACCACAAGGTAAATATTCCTTGAGGTGTTGCCTGACAACGTCAAAGGGTAATATAACCGTGGTATTTTTTTTTTTTCGGGGGGGGGGGTCTCTCTTGTATAGTACATTGTGTATGCACACGCGAGTTTCTATAAGTATAAACAAATCATCTTTTGGTTAGCAGATTCAGGATGAGTTGGTTTTTGTTTTTTGTTTTTTGGCTAAACAGGAGCCTTTTTGGGGAACATATCAAGTAGGCCTACCCGTAGAATGCTTTAAACACTCTGTATCTGTACCTCATTAATATCATTAATAATCAGGTTTACAGTGCCACCAGCTAAAGAAGCTTGAATTGCACTGTGTAGGGCTATAGCAGTGGCAAAATCTATTTTTATATAGCACAGGAACTTATGCATGTATGCTGTATGTACAGCTTTCATTTGACACACATGAAAAGGTACACACACATGCATGCCCATAATAACCACACAATATGTACTTGAGGAAAAGCCAGGAAAGAGTTGAGAACTATTGTACTATATTACATCATCACCAATCACCAACAAAATCATAAAAACAACAACAACAACAAAAAAAAAATCTCTTTTTATAGGTAAATTGACAGGTATGCTAAATGTCATACCACTTGTACTTGCACATATTGTTATTCACCCATTCATATTTGCAAAGGAGATTTGGGAAAACAAACAAGTAAACTATGGCCATTGTCCATGCTCTCTTAACAGTCTTGATTAAATTTTGTTAGGTCAATTAGATCATTGAACAGTTGGATTTCTTCAGAACTGTTATTTATTGCTAATGTTATTCTCTGACCCGCCTACCCAGCCTTGTTGTGAAATGCAAACAGAACAAGAGCTTTTGGCACAGCTAAATCCAGTAGGCAATAATTGTGTCTTGCGCAGCTTGGCACACATACAGGACGGGGTGGGGCAGCCAGCCCTCTATGTATGCTTGCATTTCAATTGGTACCCAAAATACACAGCGCGTTCTCGAGTGTCCGCGCTTGTTGTGAGACAGCTTTGTTCACGCAGAGTGGCTTTAGCCTGAACAACCCTGTACAGGCCAAAACCACTGTTGACTCTGCAAACCACCCAGAGAAGCAACACGGCTGCTCAAACACCATTTGCTTGTTCAAATACTGCCATGCTAACAGAAACCACATCATACTGAAGTCCGTCTCTCTGATGCTTCACCTCCCTCTCTTGCTCTTTTTCTCCCTCGCTGCCCTCTCTTTTTCCTCATTCTGTCATATTTTTTTTCTACCTCACTGGCCAAATAGAAGAAATACAGCCATATTCAGGTGGAACTGGCAATATTTGCTATGCTAATATTTGTTGAATTTTAGGGGCTGGGGATGAAGATTGATGAAACCAAGTGGAGGGATCATGCGGGAAAAGAGGAAAAAGTCTCAAGAGTACAAACTGACATACCTGGTACTTGTTAAAAAAAATGATAGACGGACAGATGCAAATGACTAATAGTAGTTTCTCCTAGAGATCTTTGTTTTTCATGTTGTGCTAGGATTGGACAAAAACCCACATCTGTGTTCTGTGTCACATCTGTATCAATGATTATATAATAAATGTCTTTGTGTGTACAATAATCAGCATAGTAGGAAGGCTCTCCACAACTTTTTATGTCCCATGTTGTGTGAATAAAAGGAAAAGGCACCCTCACTGGCTATAACCATGCCGTTTACTTACCACTATCACCAGTAACTACCATGAGAGTAGGAAAAGTTACACCTAAGGGCCTTATCAAATTACTGCTTGGGCACTTCAATGACTTTTACCCTACTGAGAGAAAGGGGGGTACAGGAAGGCTGGAGGAGGGGGGTTGGGAAGAGAAAGGAAGTGTGAAAAATGGATGTGGTTATCCCCTATTGATGACCACTAATCCATGTTCAAGACCCACACAAGTTTACCAGAGGGATAACAACTCTCTGATGATTAGTCAGACGGCCTACATGGTACTCCCTATAACTCTGGGGCCCAACAAAAAGCTGATGAAGCCAAGCCTACAGTGAGTTCACTTTTTTTTTTTACTTTGCCTAAGCACTAAATACACAGAGAAGCTTAATCAGTGCAAAGACATGAAAAAAAAAAATGATATGTCAAAATGAAATAGGGCTGCAACTGGTCAGATGGCTAAAATGGTAGTCAATATTGTACCAACAGAACCTGTAATGTGCTACAGAGCAATTAGTTTAATAACATGAGTATGAAGACACACCATATATGCATTAAAAAAATATATAGTTCATTGTCATAAGAGTCATTGCATTCTCTTATCAAAATGAAATTCATGACACCAAACAATGACTGCTGATATGCAAGCCACATCTCAGGCACTGTAGCAACTAGTTCAGTACGAAAATGAGTGGCCGCTGGGTGTGTTAGGCAGGTGACCACTATATATAAAGGGTCTATAATACAGCAATTTTGAGTGGGCGATTTTTCAGTGGCTGCTGTAAGCAAGTGGTCGCTTTAGACATGTGGCCTCTACCGCAGGTTTGACTGTACATGAAAAAAAAAAAAAAAAACACAAAGAATAAAAAATGTGTACATCATTCCAGAGAAGAAAAGTATTAGTGGATTGTGTTTGGAGAAGAGAAAGCCAACTTAGAAAAGTGTTTCCTGTTTAAGTGAGCATAATATCATAAACAGGTTATCAACAATAATATCTGGTTCCTACATTACAAAGCAAAGAAGTCATAAAGTTAAACGAAGAAATAAGGAACTTTTTCCCCTTCATAATTCAACTTTGTAATGGCAATGCAAATATTGCATTCTGCAAAGCTGGCTTGAATTTGTTTCTTGCATTTGGTTTCTGTTCATATTTCCTGTGTCACAACCCATGACCTATACCACTATTTTGAAATGCCCACAGGATGCTGCACCCATTTGAAGGTTTCCTGACATTCAAGTGGTGATATATCTCAATTATTTGTGCCTTTTCCCTGATATTGTATGGATAGTTTGCAATTGTTGTTCTGCTGATACAGGCAAAGCAGTTGAGACAGGCAGTGTTAGAGTCCTGATCATTTTCACCTCACATATCATATGTCAGCAGTCCATCAGCCAGCAGGCGAGTGACTCAATGCAAGGGATTGTGGGAATGAAACCACACAAGTACCCCCTGGTAGCTTTGCGGTGTGCTCACTGAGATGTCAACAACCCTACCGGGGTAAGCCACTAGGTCAAGCGCACAAGCAGGCAGTACTTTCATGTGTAGAAAAGGGAATAGGAGTAGAGACGGGTGAAGGTGTGTGGAAAAAGAGAGAAACCACTGCACAGCGTCCCAAGTGGATTTGTTGCTTCGCTTCATCACTCTGGCTTCGGCAAGCTGTCTCTTACCACATCATATGCTCATCGCTCTCTTTTCATACCTGATTTTTAACTACTTGATACCAAAGTAGCCATTAACATAATGATAAACTATGAGGAGAAAAGGTTCCTATGGTGTGTAACATGTAGTCTTTGGATATGAACCACATTCAATTGATGGACAAGAACTGAATACTACACGACATTTTAGAGAATGGCTGTCACAAACATGCATACATGCTCTTATTACAAATATCCATAACATAGTATTCAAAATCTCAGTAGATAAAACACAGCATATTGAAGTGAATGACCAAAATGAATGTTCCTATAATGCTGTAAGCACCTACAAGAAACACACAAGTATAAAGTTTTATAGCTTACCGCAACAGTCAAAAATTAAGTGACAGGACTGCCTTGTCCTACTCACTATTTTGAGACATTTCATAATTGATATCTTACATGTATTTTCCAAGGTACACTTTTACATAACCCAGCATAAAAGTCAAGCCGAAAACAAGACTGAAACAACAGAGGAAAGTGATTAATACCGCGATGATTTGAAATTTCAAATTACCAAATGTTTACAATGTATTCCTCCTCATACTGATCATCCACGTAAAGGTACATGTACAAATGTACAATGTACACTTTCCCAGTCCCATGGAATCTCACCTGTTTATGCATTTCAACGTTGAGTCCATATGACATCTCGTAGTACTGTGGAAAAGATACAGGAGACAATGAGACAGCTAGACAACCAGAACAAAGAATAGATAAGATAGGACTGGCAGAGGTCTATAATGTCACTGAATTTACAAGATAAAAGAATAAAGAGAAACTAAGCTCCGCTAATGAGCTTTTGCCATGGGCCAGAGTGGGCAGGTATTGTTCTAAATAATGACTGAATGTTGTGAGAGCAGTTGTCTGCTGTTTAATGACTGGAAACACTTGAAAGAACTCTACACAAAATAGACTATAGGTGAGCCTACACTTTCAAATTACTCACTCCAGAAACGCCATACATTTAAACCTTGCCTTATCAATAGATCATAAGCAAGCAGGGATGAAAGAACATTATAAAGAAACCAGGAAGTACTTTCAGTGTTTAATGAAACTTATGTTCATTTGTCTCCTCAGAATAAAACTGGTGAATTGTCAGGTAGTTACTGTAGTAGAGTACCTCAAGATGAAATACTGTAAAACATGATACAGTATTCGCGGCATGAATTTTTCCTGAATTGGAGCCTAACTCTACACAAAATAGGTTTTATAGAGTATTGGCATTCAATGCATATAGTGCAGACAAGAACTTTAGCGTGCATTTTAATTTTGTGAATCTTGGCACTCGCAAAATTTGCAAAATTAAAATACACGCGAACATTCCTCGTTTTACAGTATATTGGCTATATTCACAAGAATACATTGGCTATAATACGATATTTAGATTTAGATTGATAGTCACAGTGAAAAAGTACATAATTTCACCATTTATTGAGTCACTGCACTTCTCAACAGGCAAAAAGCAAACTGTGCCAACACAGTCATGATAACAATGACATAATATAAAAACAAACAAACAAACAAACAAACAAACATAAAGGAAAGGAAACAGTTCTGTATGAAACAAGCTCATACATATGTAAGAGTTAACCATTTACAATACATGTACCCTACATATATTTAACAGTGTTGGACTGACATACTACATGTAGGTACAATAACATAACTGTGATTTGATTCAAATAAGATACAGGGTCTTCTTATTTCCAACATAAAGAAACAATCACTGCATTTACAGTTTCAAAATAGATGCCGCTTTTCCTTTAACATTCACGAAAATGAACACATTGTATCTCAATTACTTATAAATGTAAAAATTAAGATTAAATGTACCTTCATATCTATTTTTTTTTTATTACAGAAAAATTGATAAATGAACTGCAACAGTTCCTTTGCAGTCAAATCTGTACAGAAAGGCCACTCTAGGGAAACTTTAAATGTGGCCTTTATACACAGATGACCATTCTGTAGAGTCATGGTGGCCATTTTGAATTTAACAGCATCACTCAAGTGCATCACTCGCATTATCATTACAATGTAACCCAGAGGTTGTAAACAACACAATGTATGTATGCACTGCAGTAAAGCATACTATCATGAGTACATACATCAGTGTTGCTTTTGTGACTGCTTTTACTTGTGATGTACAACTGTATTTATCAAATAAAATGTGAGTTCTTTGTTATCAAATGAACAACTTAAGCATATACACTGTAGTACTAACGTAAATAGCTGGTGGATGTGCTTTTTTGTTTTACACCATGGAGTAGGCAAGCGTACTGACTACATGTACCGTATAGTGTACTGACTACATGTACCGTATTGTGTACTGTGTATGGGGAAATTTCCTAGGCCAGAGTGTAAAAAGAAATTCAGCGTGGTAAGATTTTAGCACAAATGATCAAACAAGTTTATTCATTTTTATGGCCAGTTAATATGACTTTATTAATATATACTGCAATATGCCACCAAAATCATTAATTAATAATATTAGCTATCTGTAAATATTTTTTGCTTGATTATTTCACCACTAAAATTCGCATAAGTTTTTTTCACTAACAGAAAGTTCTATAATGTTTATTGTTATGAATCAATAACCTGGATTTTCCATTCATTGTGTCGCTGTACGTAAATGTATCAATTGCTAGCACTCTGAATGTGTACTATAATGTAGTGTCCCTCAAGCATAAGAACCAGCTAGTTGAGTTTGCAACTTGGGCTTACTAAGTGCTTGTTTTTATAAGTTTGTGATCCCTTTTCAAGGCTTTTATGATGGATATTCTTTTGTAGGGAATACATTATGTAGCTATGTCTTATTTTATTGAAGACGTTTTATGTAAATGAAGAAGCTTGGTGCTTACAATGGTAAGATTACTGGCCGTTATATGTGGATCTAAACTGCTGAAGGGATATTAATTGGGTGGCCGCTGGCTGCATTAAGCCCTGGTCATACAGCACTCCACATCTAAATCACGTACAAAAAGTTATGAAAATCTGGTGGACGTGGTCATAAGTGGTAATTTTTGGTCAATTTTGGTATGGCCATCGGCGGCTGTTCCACTGCTGAAGCAGTGCCTAAGCACGGCTAACCAGGTCCAGCCACGTGTATGTATGCGGAAAAATCCATTTGTCAGCACGAAGCCACTAAACACGTGCTATTTCCCGTGATACCAACGCGTAACACGTGTCCGATGACCGTGCTCTGCCCATGACAGACTGCTAAACTTTCGCGTCTTACCGCATCTCCCCAAGTTTTAATCACTGCCGGAACACGGATTATCACGTGTGCCGCCCGTGGTTGTCCGTGGGCTAAAATTTTGAGCAGTTCGAAACTCTTTGCCGCCTCTGACGCCGTTCCAATTTTTCCCCGCATCCTGCCACGTCTATTTAATCATCCGTAGCTTGTCTTGAACTCGACATCAACGTGAACAACATCATCTGCTTCACGGGAGACCACTTTTGACGGGTTTTGGCCGTGACTAAGCCGTAAAGCGCTGTGTGACCGGGCTTTCAGACAGATGGCCATTGTAAGTTAACAATTGCGTGGCTTTATTCGTTGGGAGACATTTTTGTGGCTGTTATGGGGTGATTGGCCATTCTACAGAGATGACCACTATCGCAGATTTGACTGTACCTACAGTCCGACCTCTTTTATCCAGCCATGTTGGGACCAGCACCCATTGTAGTAAGTGATACGACCAGATAAGGGAGAAACAATGTTTATGTACATGCATGAGTACAGGTAAGCTCCCAACCCAGTGGTAGCTTTGTAGTACTTGTACACAGTTGCAAAAGTTGTACTTTGTGCTTGCCTACTTAAACTCTTAGTCATGAAGTTGAAAAATTTTACTGTAATAATCATAACATGTTTCTGTGGGAAATATAGGAAAATTGCAAGAGTTTTGTAGGAAATTCATTGTTTATGATTTAAGTTTTAAATCACCTTTTTTTTCACTGCTTGGAGGCATCTGGATAATGGAGAAGTCCAGATAAGAGAGGGACGGATAATTGATGTCGGACTGTACATGTATGATATTTCAGCACTTTTTTAATAGCATGCAATACGAATACTGGCTGAGTACATAAGTACACATTCTGTTCTGGATCATGTGTACCTGTTGAATTATATCTGTGCACACAGACCTGTAGAAGACACTGTACAGCTGTTCATATTGTACATGAACAGGCATTAAAACAAATTTGTAATACAATGTATCAGGGATTAAACCTTCCTTCCACACGGTGCCATCAGAGATGTACATTATGTGAGCACAGGGAAAAAAAAACAACTAAAAATGTCGCTATGGCAACTGGTATGCCTCCACCACAATGCATGGTTCTCCCAGTAGCTCTAAGAGTACATCTTGACAATGTGAGACAAAAGTTTCACATAATTGGTCAAAAATAAAATTTGTTTGGAACAAATGTGTTGAGTGTTTACATTCCTTGTACATGTACTAGGTTTAATTTGGATGGATGGATGGATAGATGGCTTAATTCTTTAAGAGAACCGGTATTTAGAGATTTGATCATTTCCACTTGACCTTTGACCCCATGACCAAACTCTTTCCCTACAGAATCATTGTGGTCGGTAATGCACGTACATGTTGTACATAGTTTTATTTAGTTTACATGTTGAGTAATCTCCAAGGTGTTGAGTAATCTCCAAGGTACTGAGTTCAGCATTAAAGGGAAGATAAACCCCAAGAACAATGTGGATTGAGTGAAAGCAGCAACATTAGTAGAACACATCAGTGAAAGTTTGAAGAAAATCGGACAATCGATGCAAAAGTTATGAATTTTTAAAGTTTTGATGTTGGAACCGCTGGATGAGGAGACTACTAGAGGTTATGAAGTACGAGTGGACAACAATACCAAGAAAATATAAAGAAAATTCTGCAAAAATCCATTTTTCATGAAAATTACAAATTCCATCAACTTGATATTGATATATGTTAAGGGTAGCAATTATTCCCCCTGCTTTCTGAAAGCGGTTGGTCCATTGTTTTTTCATAATTCTAGAAAAGTGAATTTTTGTTGAATTTCCTTTATATTTTCTTTGTATTGTTGTCCACTCATACGTCATATCCTCTAGTAGTCTCCTCATCCAGCGGTTCCAACACCAAAACTTTAAAAATTCATAACTTTTGCATCGATTGTCCGATTTTCCTCAAACTTTCACTGATGTGTTCTACTAATGTTGCTGCTTTCACTCAATCCACATTGTTCTTTGGGTTTACCTTCCCTTTAAGTAGTAGGCTTTTAGCATATAAACTGACCTTTGACACCTGATCTTTGGCACCCGACCTTTGACCCTGTGACCCCCCAAATCCCCAAAGTATAACTGTCAGACAGTAAATTTCATGATGATACCTTGAGCCATTTTTTTTTTTTTTTTTTTTGCGATGGACAAAAAAGTGAAATCTTAGGTCTGTCACTTGACCTTTTAACCCAAAGCCCAAAACTTTCCCAGAGAATCTTCATCTATCAAGAAATACCTTTAGGTGTTGCATAGACATGGGGGAAATACCAACATATTGAGAAATTTACCTTGACCTCTGACCCTTGAACCCAGTACATGTACATGTATATGTACTAAGTTCCATGAAGATACCTCGCACCATTTCCAAGATATAGAGGAAAACAGTGAAGTTTTAGCATTTCATATATACATGGGGAAATTGTGAAATTTTTAGAATTTGACCTTGATCTCTGACCTTGAGGATGGAGCACCCAATGATACTAGGCACAACTTCGTCCACTCATACTATGCCAAGTTTCATTATGATACCTCAAACAGTTTTTGAGCTAAAATACGCTGTCCACAGAATTCATTACAAAGAGAAGGACAAATGGACGGATGATGGATGGACGAATGGACGGATGGGCAGCCCAAAAACATTATGCCTCTGGCGACACTTCGTGGCAGAGGCATAAAAACTCCTCAGGAATACCTTTTAAACAACATATAGTGTGCATATGGATAACATTCACAGTTGGGACAGAAGTGTTGTTTTACTAAATGTTAGCAACATTGATACTGTACCACTCTCAGACATTATATTTTTTTTCTCCCAGAAATGCACGAACTTATTTCTTTTTGTTTAAAAAAAAAAAAAAAAAAAATGTTTTGTGGGGTTATATTTTTAGCATATTCCCTATTACATACTACACGAAACCAGTCCCTTGATAAAATGCACAAATATTTTGTTTACTTTACTACTAAGTATCAACAGGCAGCAAAGTTACATGTAAAAGCATGAGACTTGCTTCTTTCTATACCAGGAGTTTTTAGAACACACACAAATTGATATACAAACATTACAATGCAGCAAACTTACCATAACATAATGCCTCTGCATTTCAGTTTTCTCCTGAGCTAATTTTTCACAGTCCATCTTTAGCCTGGATTATGCCATTAAAAACAACAACACAACAATGAAGAGTGTTAGTCAAGGGCAAAAATAAATAGTTGAATTGTGTGTTGATGTCATAATGCCAGAGGGAAACCCAAGTGAGATGAGGCAAGCTGTCATCGTTCAGATTTTGGGCATTATTTGTTTTTGATTAGCGTGACTTATGTCTCATTTCCCTGGATTACTACATTGTGGCAATGACATCCATCTGGTAAATTCCTAAAAGAGTGAAGTACTGGCCACAAAACCAGCATGACTTGCAGCATGCACACTAGAATGATACTATTTATGACAGTCTTACACAAGTACTAGAATTCATGAAATACAAGGAACCCGGCAATAATCATATTGGGACAAAGAGCACTGGGGATTACACTGTGCATATGAGAGTGTGTGTGTGTGTGTTTGTGTTTGTGTTTGTGTTTGTGTTTGTGTGTGTGTGTGTGTGTGTGTGTGAATGATTAATTTTCATGTGTGCATCTCTGCTTGTGATCTTAACCAAAGACACGACTGCCAGGCCTTATGCACTAAACCACAGACACTAGGGTTTGGGAGGCGGGATGCTACGAAAGCCCTTGATGGTAGCCCTCTGGCAAGCCTTCCAAATTTGGTCTAGAGAATGAAATTTAAAAATAGCAATGGCTCAATCAATCCTTCATCATCCTGCATAAAGAATGAACGATATCCCTTCGTTTTCTTGAAATGCTACATGTGAGTAATGTTTGGTAACTGGGTTATGATTTTGAGTATCAAAACTTGAGACTTCAAGCTTGAATGAGTATAGTTTGCAATCTCACACCGAGTTTTCAGTCTGGGTTGTTCTGTGTTTAAACAGGTTTGATGCTCTGATATTATGCAATGTCACATCAAACCTCTCAAAACACTGTGTTTTTCAACAAGTGCTTCGTAGACATGCCTTTAAAAAAAAAATGTTCTGCATGACTGCTCATTTCAAATTCCTCAAGCTCCCAGACACAATGTGACTTGGTTGAATGGCTATGAGCAAATACAACATACAGTACTACACCAACAGCAAAATACTTACAAACCATGTTTATGGAGATCTCTTCAATTTCTGTATGGGGGCTATACACATTTACATGTTTATAAAACCTCTAGAATTAACTGTGTATAATACAACCTTCTAAATTCCTCTCACATACAATGTTAATTTCAGCATTTGATATTTCTTTTGTTGGATTGTTTAAGGTTTTTTGTGCTTTTTTTGTTTTTTGTTTTTACTTGTAGAATATTGTGTATGGTTGTAAACACAAACACACACATACACACACACACTGTGTCATCTTGTTTTTCCATTCCCAACTTTAATACATGTCATGTACAAACCTGGGTCAGATGTTAAAGGAAAATGGGATGGAAGTATCAATTGACTACAGATTCTTGGTCAATGATTCCATCATGAAACAGAGTGAGAGTGAGGCAGAGTTACAGGAGATGAGAACAAAGATAATCTGACCAAACAAAGATCCTAATGCTGGGTATCATACTCAAAGGCCCGAATTCACGAAGGTGGTACAAATGAAACCATGGTTTAAACCATGGACAAAAACCATGGAGCGCCAAGTGTCGCACGGAATATTTCATTACGAAATTGGTCATTTCATTGACAACATAACCGTTTCGTTAACAAAATTATCATTTCGTGGTGTGGACGTAATGTTCATTTAGTTACAAAATGTTGTCATTTCGTTACAAAATAATCATTTCATTGACGAAATGACTGATTTTTTAAACGAAATATTCCATGCGACACTTGGCGCTCAATGGTTTTTGTCCATGGTTTAAACCATGGTTTCATTTGTACCACCTTCGTGAATTCGGGCCAAAGAGGCTTAAAAAAAAAAGAAAAAAAAGATCTGGGAAATGTGTCAGGAAAAGAAACGATCTTGTTTTAAACTGTGTAAACAGACCTAAATTCTTCTGTCCATCAACTTACGTGTGATATTGTGCCTGTAGAAAGCTAAACTCCTCCTTGATTCGGTCACATGACTC
The DNA here is from genome assembly GCF_964275005.1 of Diadema setosum. NCBI lineage: Eukaryota > Metazoa > Echinodermata > Echinoidea > Diadematoida > Diadematidae > Diadema > Diadema setosum. The sequence goes on from NC_092691.1 coordinate 16,881,774, forward strand.
GGGAATGGTGAATTTAAATGGCTGCCCTGGTTGATGAGGGGTCTGTGGGAAAGGGGCATTAAAACAAAAAAAGGACAACATGAGATGAAGAAAAACAACGAGGTATAACTCTGAATGCTCACAATCCTCTTAAACCTCTACATGCAGAGTACAATACAGTAATTTTAGCAGTTATACAATTGTACACTTGTATGGAAAACAGTAACTGTAATTCAAGCTTAGTACACAACTGTTCTGATGTTCATGATTTAACAAATTAATCATGGAAGTACATGCAACAACAGCAGCAAAGAGTTATTTCCGTAAAAATACTAAAATCACTCATATGCAAGCATAGCATACAGTGTACATGAACAAAATCTGTACAATGTACACTATCACTGGGTATCAATGCATGAGGCATTGCAGACATGTGTACATAATGTATTAACAATCCATTTCTAATGCAGCACCAGCAACACAACTCACTAGTTGCATTTACATATTTCTGGAAGTTGACATGCAATCTTTGAGGCCACAGGTTTGAAATGTACAATATACAGGCACACATCTAAATTCATGTTTCTTTCATGTCTCTTTTACTTCTGTCGAAACCCACTTCTGCATGACTTGAATAAAATACAGTGTACATGTACAGTACAACATTTGAATATTGTTGTCCAGATGAAATGATTACACTGGATGAGTGCTGATGTTATAGAAACAGTGTGTTATGCAGTTTAAGGAAACATAAAAAAAGAAATAAATTTCCAAGAAAGATGACTCCCAACAACATATTTGCAAGCATCTATAAATAACAATCTGTTGACTGCACAGAAGGTTTGTAATCTGTTTTCCACCTGAATACTGTGAAGAATATGATATTAGCAAAATATCTTTCAATTCTGCTTTGTGATATCTTTGCTCTGTTTCAATTTTGAATACTGTCTACTTGATTTCCATTTACTATCTTTGCTTCAGTAACAGCCTTTAACAAATGGTCATGCCAGATTACACTTCTGCAATCATGCCTTGCTATGATGCCCACAATAACATTTCACTGTGTCTTCCAAACTGAGAACAGGGTATTGTCTCAAGTCACACTCAAGAGTATACCAATAAGCATTGAATAATTACAATGTAGAAGCCACTCAAAAAAAATCAAAATGAGTCTGTAAAAATACAGCTGTACCAGTCTATTTCAAGATCTATGAGAATAATAAACTAAATAGATATGAGACAAACACTATGCAGAGATTTCATCAAATTCGACAAAATACTGAGAAAGTTAGACTTTTAAGTACAAATGGTAGCACAAAATAGCTCAAGGGATGATGGTCACAAACATGTACAAATATTTGCAACTTACATGAGGTGATAATGCCATCACCTCCACATTTCTCAAAACATGCATGAACATAAATCATTTTTGTATGTGAAATAAATTGAACACAATTACATTTCATCAGCTGAGTTCCACCAGAAGGGTGCTATCATGTTCTATGATTTGAGCATAAATGAAAATTAAACAATCAATTTTCATGCAACCAAAAGTTTACGTAATTAAAAGTGGGTAGATTTATAAGCAATGTTCCAATCAGTAATCCAAATACTGGGTAAAATAGTGCCCTTGAGGTTTTGATCTGAACATTTTACTGATGATGAAAATAATTTAAAATGGACACCGAAATACATCTGGAGGAAATTGAGCTCTACAATTTGATACCAATAACTCAATACCTCAAAAATATTGCAATAACGCCCTTCTGGTTCTCAGGCAATGATATAATCTGAGCCAAAAACAAGGCATCACTATACATTAATTAGCAACAGTGATTTTTTGATGAGCGTTTGCTTTTGCCAAAGTACATTTGAATGAACGACAAACATTCATGATTCTGTACTTTTTTTTAACAAACTGTGTTACGACCAAAATCACTCTGAGAATGATCGCACAAAAAAAACAATCAACTAATGTTCAGGCGGTTTATTAACAGTGATATTGTGGGTACAGACTCATAATCAGTTCTCACATCAGTACAATAATGATCAATAGAAACAATTATAAATCGGTAGTGGAATTACTTACACGTAGTACAGCCAAATTTAAAAGCAAGCAATCCTTTGACAGTGTCCAGATACGATGTTCGATGCACAAATTAATGGTCCTTGATGCACTGATGAATGATTCCTCCAATGTAAATCCAGAGGCACTGATTGCAATAATCCACGTTATAGATCCGGGGGTAAAATCCACGATAATGGCCACGGCGAAATGTGCAAAATCCAAACGTTATGACGACCACGTCCAGTTGATGCGTTGAATGATGATTCACTTTATAATGTCCAGCAAGGAATCCAGCCCGTCCCAGCTTTGCCGTAATAATGTCCGTTGACACTAAAATATGGAGTCTATCTCCAACGTAGGCAAATTAATCCTCTGCAGGCAAAATGTCTCCCAGGCCTTATCTCCACAAACACAGTTTGTATAGCAGGTCAGCAGGTAACACAGGACTGACTATAACAAGTCGCTTCAGAGCCAGAAGTGACGTAACTCTCAGAGCAGAGGTGTTGGGTACTCTGCCTACCTCAGAATTTCTCCTGCTTATATACTATCCATTCACCCCTTTCTAGTACATTCTGTAATTTTCTCCAACCTGGGGCTACATACCTGAACATACTAGCAAGTCCAAATTCCAGGAATCCTGGATGACTCACTACCTAATATGTGCATAACATCATTGCCAAAATTAACTACCAATCACATTGGGTTACAAGGGCAGTGCCTCACTCAGCCAGCACTTCCTAGAATTTTCTGGAATGGGTTAAATCATTCTAGATTGAGTGAGCTATAATGTATTTCCTGTCACATGCATACATGTACTGTAGCTACATGTACATTGTATACCACATAGAAAATTCTCCACTGATCTGGTCAGCCTGTATGTACTATATCTATATCATATAGAATGTTCTCCATTAATCTGGTCACCCTGTGTACATACACATTAAACAACCATGCATACAGCCTTGATACATGTACATAACTACTTGTGTGTACATTTGTGACACCATCCCCCATGGGAAAAAGAAAGCCTTGCTGTAGCAAGGGTTTCTTTTACCTTCACAATTTCTTATTGTTATTTACAACGAATGTGAGGTAAAATCCAACTCAAACAACCATAATCACATACTATCACATGCCTTTTGAAAAGCTGCATTGATTCCATGTTCTCTTTTCATGGATACCAGTTACATTGATATTGCTTGGATTCTCGGAGCTTATACAATCATGTCAAACTGTTTTGCATACATTAATGGATATGCTAAACACATACAATGTACACTGTAAGTGATATGCGGTGAAAACTTTTCACCTTTGATACTCTCTTCATGTTACACTCTTGACAAAGCGTCAGCAATGACATTATTTTTGCCTGCCACATGTTTGATTTTGAGAGCATATGGCTGCGTCATCATGCTCCATCTGAACAGTCTATTGTTCTTCATTTTGAACCGGTCTAAAAAGACCAAGGGGTTGTGGTCAGTATAGACCGTGATCTCCCCTTTGCTATTTGTCAAGTACACTTCATATTGCTGGAGGGCAAGGATGAGACTGAGAGCCTCCTTCTCGATAGTTGAGTATTTCTTTTGGTATGCGTTCAACTTTTTGGAAAAGTAGCTAACCGGTCGTTCAGTGCCTTCTTCATCTTCTTGGAGCAAAACCGCTCCCACTCCTACATCACTAGCATCGATTGCCACTTTGAATGGCTTTTGGAAGTCAGGAGCTGCCAGAACAGGCTCATTAGCAAGGACTGCTTTTAGTTTCTCGAAGGCCCTTTGACACTCATCAGTCCAGGTGTACTTTGCCTTACCCTTCAGCAGGTTTGTTAGGGGGGTGACTACAGTGCTGAAATTTGGCACAAATTTCCTGTAGAAACCAGCCATGCCCAGGAATCTGAGCAACTCCTTCTTGGATTGGGGGATGGGAAAGCCTAGTATAGCTTCTACCTTGGCTTCTCTTGGCAATACTTGTCCCTGACCGACTACATGCCCGAGATACACCACTTTGGCCTTTGCAAATTCACTTTTTGCCAGATTAATCACCAATCCGGCTTCCTTGAGTCGATCAAAGAGTTGCCGCAAGTGTGTAATGTGTTCTTCCCACGTGTCACTATACACTAGGATGTCATCAATGTATACTACACAGTTGTCAAGTCCGGCAATGATTTGGTTTGTTAGCCGTTGGAAGGTGGCCGGAGCATTTTTCATGCCAAATGGCATTACTTTGCATTGGAACAAGCCATCTGGTGTAGCAAAGGCAGAAATCTCCCTGGCTTTGTCGGTCAAGGGCACTTGCCAGTATCCCTTTAGAAGGTCTATTTTACTGACATATGCAGAATTTCCGACCCTGTCAATGCAGTCTTCAAGTCTGGGAATGGGGAAAGAATCTGTTTTCGTCGCGGCGTTTACCTTTCGGTAATCTATACAGAATCTTTGAGACCCATCCGGTTTGGGCACCATGACGATTGGGGAGCTCCAACTGCTTTTACTCGGTTCTATTATGTCATTGTCTAACATGTACTGAACCTCTTCCCGTACTTTTTGCAGTTTGCTCGGGTTTAGTCTATAAGGGTTTTGCTTGATAGGGTCAGCATCTCCTACATCAACATCATGTACAGCCAGAGGGGTGCAGCCTGGTTTGTCTTTACACAATTCTTTGTACTCATGTAACAGACTAGTCACATCTTTCTTCTGATTTTCAGGTAGGTAGTTCAGTGCCTCATCTACTTTCCCTAACATCTCTGAGTTAGACAACCTGGCACTAGAGGGCTCACTTCCTTTCTCATCTTGAGCTTCTCCCTCTTCATCTACTTCATCTTCTACCACCTGAGCTACGCCTACAGGCTGACTAGCCTTTCTCTCATAGTACTCTTTCAGCATGTTTACATGACACACCCTCTGATCTTTTCGTCTGTCTGGCGTACTGATCACATAGTTCACATCATTGAGTTTCTTTTTGACATAGTATGGGCCACTGAACTTGGCTTTCAGTGGTTCACCTTGTATGGGCAGCAGTACAAGAACTTTGTCACCTGGTTTGAAGGTTCGGGCTTTGGCATTTTTGTCTGCCTTTCTCTTCATTGAGTCTTGTGACACTTTCAAGTGTTCCCTAGCTACCTCACAAGCCTTTGAAAGCCTTTCACGAAACTTTGACACATAGTCAAGTAGGTGGACCTCATCATCCTCAGTCATGAATTTCTCTTTGATGAGCTTCAGTGGGCCCCTAACTTCATGACCGTACACCAACTCAAATGGGCTGAAACCCGTCGACTCATTTGGGGAGTCCCTCGTTGCGAACAGCAGGAAAGGGATGCCCTTATCCCAATCCTCCGGATACTCCTCACAAAATGCCCTAATCATTGTCTTTAGGGTCTGGTGGTAGCGCTCCAACGCACCTTGGGATTGGGGATGATAAGCTGACGACTTCAGCTGCTTCACACCCAAACGATACATCACCTCTTGAAATATGCCTGACATGAAATTTGACCCTTGGTCAGACTGCACTTCCTTGGGCAACCCATACCTAGTGAAAAACTGCACTAGAGCATCTACCACAGTCTTGGCAGTGATATTTCGCAATGGGATAGCCTCTGGAAACCGTGTAGACATATCCATGATTGTCAAGAGGTACTTATGACCCGACCTAGTCCTAGGCAAAGGTCCAACACAGTCAACTAGAACCCGACTGAATGGTTCTTCAAACGCAGGTATCGGAATCAATGGCGCCGGCTTCACTGAATGCTGTGGTTTACCAGCCACCTGACATGTGTGACAAGTCTTGCAAAACTCAGCCACATCCACATTCAACCCTGGCCAATAGAAATGCCTCATGATCCGATCCTTTGTCTTTCTGACGCCTAAATGGCCGCCAACTGGTAACTCGTGAGCAATCCTCAAGATCTCACCGCGGTAACAGGGAGGGACAACAACTTGACGGACCACCGTCCAATCCTCATCAGCTGGCCTATGGGGAGGTCTCCACTTCCTCATCAAAATGCCATCTTTGACATAATAGCACTCAGGGACCTTTTCAGCCTCAGCCTCAGAACACGCCGTCTGAGACAAGCCTTTCAATTCAGAGTCTGCCTGCTGTGCTTCAACCAAGGAAGACTTGCTAAACAGCCCATCACTGTTAGCCTCGGAGCCTAATACAGCAACCCCATCATTCAAATCCTTGAAAAAGGTTTCTGCCAACCAAACACCGGAATTCTCCTCCACATCAACAGAATCCGCGTCATCTTGAACAGCTCTACGAGCCTGAGACCTAGTCACAACACAATCTGGGAAAATCCCAGGAAACTCCTCCTGCAACTGCTCAGTTTCAGCAACCACCACTGGTTTATCCGAAACAACTGGAGACGCAACCACCTTGTCCCCAGCCAAGTCATTCCCCAACAAAAAGTCAATGCCTGCCATGGGCAACTCAGGAACAACTCCAACAGTGACAGGACCAGAAACTAGGTCACACTTCAAATCCACTCTATACAGTGGTACTGACATATAACTGCCATCAACAGTCTGAATCAAGACTTTTGCATTAACTGCACTATCTGGTGGAAAAGTCATACCACCATCCACCATCAACGACTGAGAGGCCCCCGTATCCCGCAGGATGACTACTGGTTTACCTGCCTCACCAGAAGTACATGGGGTCACCTCACCATCAAACAAAAAGCTACGATAGCTCTCATCCACCTGCTTCAGCCTATCTTTGAATTTGGGAGATTGACTTTCAATGGCCTGTGTTTCACTGAAAGGGACACTATTTTCGGGTAGGACACTTTTTGACATGACAAATCCCATGTCCTTCTTTGCTTTGTTTTGCAACTTCCAACACTGTGACTTTACATGCCCTGTCTTGTTACAGTGAAAACATTTGATGACATTTGCACTTGTACTGGACCCTTTGTCAGATTGAGGCTTTGGTGCCGATGAAGTTTCAGAACTCGTGCCTTTTTCAGAACCAGCATTCTTTGGATTGCTCGACTGATTTTTGTCTCTCTTATTTCCAGAGAAATTCCTGAAAGGTGGTCTGTTGTCATTTCTGTGGGTCAGCTCATACTCATCAGCCATCAAGGCTGCTTTATGCAGACTTGTCACTTTGTGATCATCCAAATGCGACCTCACACTGAAAGCAACACTCTTTTTGAATTCTTCCAAAAGAACAACCTCACGTAGGTTATCAAAATCCTGATCCACTTTCAGGGATCTATACCACCTATCGAACATCATTTCTTTTTCACGAGCAAACTCAACATGTGTCTGGCCTGGTTTGCGGTACGAATTTCTGAACTTGTGTCTGTACGCCTCTGGCACCAACTCATAAGCATTCAACACTGCCTTCTTGACTGTAGCATAGTCACGTGATTGCTCTTCAGAGAGAGATGAGTACACATCGGCAGCTTTGCCGACAAACACACTTTGAAGGAGCAAGGGCCAAAATTCCTGTGGCCAGTTCAAACTGTTAGCCACCTTCTCAAATGACACAAAATATGCATCAACTCTGTTTTCTTCAAACTTTGGCACCAATCGAATGTTCTTAGCCAAATCAAATTCAGGGGGAGCCCTGTCACGATTTCCAACAGTTTGCGCATGAGTCAATTCCATCTCACGCAATTTCAGTTGTTGCTCCATTTCCCTCTCAAATTTCTTCTCTTCAATTTCAAGTTTCTTCATTTCCAGAGCCCTTTCCCTTTCCTTCATTTCCATTTCTCTTTGTTCTCTTTCCCTCTCTCTTTCTAATCTCATCTTCTCTTTCTCCATTTCCATTTTAGCAAGCTCAAGCCGTGTTTGATCAGACATTTGAGTTTGATCTGAAATTTGTGTTTCTTCTTTTAGCTCCATGTGACCAGCTACTAAGTCAAGAATCTCTGCCTTTCTTACACCTTGTGGAACATCAACATTTAAATGCTGTGCAATTGCAGTCAAATCACATTTGCGCAACCTTTGCAAATCTTTGAGGGACAAATCTGTCCTCTGAACAAATGCCTGAACATCCATTGTACTGATTGACATTGTCACAATGTATTACACACAATGTACACTTGAACAATCAACTCACTGGTATTTTGTCTGTACCAATATTCTGGATTCCGGAACGTTCCAAATTCTAAGTTTTGGCTTTACATTCACTTCTCGGACACAAGCCCCCAATTTTGTTACGACCAAAATCACTCTGAGAATGATCGCACAAAAAAAACAATCAACTAATGTTCAGGCGGTTTATTAACAGTGATATTGTGGGTACAGACTCATAATCAGTTCTCACATCAGTACAATAATGATCAATAGAAACAATTATAAATCGGTAGTGGAATTACTTACACGTAGTACAGCCAAATTTAAAAGCAAGCAATCCTTTGACAGTGTCCAGATACGATGTTCGATGCACAAATTAATGGTCCTTGATGCACTGATGAATGATTCCTCCAATGTAAATCCAGAGGCACTGATTGCAATAATCCACGTTATAGATCCGGGGGTAAAATCCACGATAATGGCCACGGCGAAATGTGCAAAATCCAAACGTTATGACGACCACGTCCAGTTGATGCGTTGAATGATGATTCACTTTATAATGTCCAGCAAGGAATCCAGCCCGTCCCAGCTTTGCCGTAATAATGTCCGTTGACACTAAAATATGGAGTCTATCTCCAACGTAGGCAAATTAATCCTCTGCAGGCAAAATGTCTCCCAGGCCTTATCTCCACAAACACAGTTTGTATAGCAGGTCAGCAGGTAACACAGGACTGACTATAACAAGTCGCTTCAGAGCCAGAAGTGACGTAACTCTCAGAGCAGAGGTGTTGGGTACTCTGCCTACCTCAGAATTTCTCCTGCTTATATACTATCCATTCACCCCTTTCTAGTACATTCTGTAATTTTCTCCAACCTGGGGCTACATACCTGAACATACTAGCAAGTCCAAATTCCAGGAATCCTGGATGACTCACTACCTAATATGTGCATAACATCATTGCCAAAATTAACTACCAATCACATTGGGTTACAAGGGCAGTGCCTCACTCAGCCAGCACTTCCTAGAATTTTCTGGAATGGGTTAAATCATTCTAGATTGAGTGAGCTATAATGTATTTCCTGTCACATGCATACATGTACTGTAGCTACATGTACATTGTATACCACATAGAAAATTCTCCACTGATCTGGTCAGCCTGTATGTACTATATCTATATCATATAGAATGTTCTCCATTAATCTGGTCACCCTGTGTACATACACATTAAACAACCATGCATACAGCCTTGATACATGTACATAACTACTTGTGTGTACATTTGTGACAACTGGTAGAAGAATTGTAAGGCAGTGACATCATCACCTTGAGATCTATGAGGTAAAAACAGGCAAAGTACATACAGGACATGTATGAAATTCTCAAATACTATATTTGCTTCATGGTGCAATCTTGATGGAACTTCTACCATTCTCTTTGTTTGATTTTATTCCATTCATTAAAGTCCTCTCAAACATGGTGTGGCATCCCACTTACAACTAAAGGAGAAATCCAGTCCAAAAATAAGTCAGTCTGATAAAAAAGAGTAAAATCTTATGAATTCAACGGTAAAAAGTTGACTGAAATCTGATGAAAAATAAGGAAGTTATGAAATTTTGCTAGTTTTTGCTAATCTCTGCGTAACAGTTCTTGTACAGTGGATATGAATATATATGGGTCAATCCATGTCAAATCATCCAGTGCTTGTCACCCGACCCCCTCCGATTTTCTTTAAAATCGCACCAAATGTTCCCCGAAGTGTCTGACGGAAAATCCCAAAATATTTTGCCCCAAGGTCAATTGGTTGCTAAGATACAGCCTCACATAGCAACCAATGCGCATTCCAAAATATTAGTTAAAAGAAAATTATGCATTTTTGATTGATTGTGGTAGCATGGATATTTATGCAAAAGTGTTCATTATCTAGAAATTGAGAGAACTTTATAGTCTTTGCAAGAAAAATTGACTGTGATGCGAAATTGACTTTTCGTTAACGTGCACGAGGTCACCGAAAATGGTATTAAATGTTAATTTCGAAAATTTTAATGCATATTTAGAGGCTAATATCTTCCACATTTCATCACCTTAGGTTCTAAGATATTATGCTGTTGAAGGCTTTGACTTGCTCAGTAATTCTGAAAAAAATCAGCGGATTCGTGCCCACAGTTTTTACGGAGAGCGCCCTCAAAGTTGACAAAAATGAAAAATGTGCCAAATTCAAGGTCACGGATCACCCTTCGTCCCACCTAGGAATGGCATCAATATTTGTGTATTGATAGACATTTACCTATATTATCTTGGGTTACCAAAGAAATTTTGCTACCGAAATGTTCAATGGTATATTTACCCCACTGAAAATGGTCGTAAACGGCCAAATTCCCATGAAATATCACATATTGGGTTTAGAGGACATTTCAAATGTCCATGCTTTCAAGATGAAAAGCTCTACCCCTGTGATATTTGCTGTAGGGGTAGTCTGTTACACATATTTTAGTAATATATACCACAAAACACTTTTATTACATAATAATGACCTTGAAATTTAACCCAAAATTTGATAAAAACAATTAGTTGCTCCATTTTCCTCATTGCACTGCATTTAATAATGTGTTTTGAAAGACTTTTCACAGAGCAATATTTCAAGAATTATGAAAGCTGACAGCCTACCATATTAAGGTTCTAAACTATTTGTGCTCTTCTTTCAGATTTAGTATCAATTTGATCATGAATGTTATACCCTTGACCCTGAAGTGCTTCTAAAAATAGCTGTAAATTTGTTAACTACAAATTACACACATGACAGGTATTTTTATGGCATGATATACTTGTGATTCTTTCACAAACACAAAAGCTTTTTATAGTGTAAATGTTGTATACTGGAATTAATCTATACGTGCTTGCAAGTATGTTACAATAAACTACTTTGTTCTGACAATGACCCTCAATTTCAATCACAAAAGGGGACAGTAATATTTTGTGATTTTGTGTGCATTTCCTATGGAAAACAGTGCTTTGTGGTGAAACTCAAAAAAACTTGACCATTTTTACTACCTATCACTTTGATTGATTAATTCTATTCAAATTATGGTAGATAAAGTGGGCTATGACAATTTCCAATAAAAAAAAACCACAAATGCTGTAGAAAATAAAAAACAAAGAAATACATAACAAATTTTCCAAAAACAAGAAAATACATAAGAATGGAAATGATTTTGGAAGTTGTCATAAGTTACAGAACAAATCCCCCCATAAAGAAGACTCTCAGTGCTTTTAATGTGCGTTTCACAGGCTAGAATAAGAATCTTATGTGTTGGGCGCAATGTCCATAATATCAACTATTATTATGTACTTAAATACAGGTCTTTATGGGCAGGAATAGGCATTTCTCCTGATTTTGAAGGTCATAAATTCAGGGTCATTGTCAGAACAAAGTAATTAATTGTAACATATCTTGCAAGAACCTATAGATTTATTCCGGTATATAACATTTACACCATAAAAACTTTTGTGTTTGTGAAAGAATCACTAGTATGTTATGCCATAAAACACCTCGTGTGTGTGTAATTTGTAGTTAACAAATTTACAGCTATTTTTAGAAGCACTTCAAGGTCAAGGGTATAACATGCATGATCAAATTGATACTAAATCTGAAAGAAGAGCACAAATAGTTTAGAACCTTAATATGGTAGGCTGTCAGCTTTCATAATTCTTGAAATATTGCTCTGTGAAAAGTCTTTCAAAACACATATTACATGCAGTGCAATGAGGAAAATAGAGCGACTAATTGTTTTTATCAAATTTTGGGTTGAATTTCAAGGTCATTATTATGAAATAAAAGTGTTTTGTGGTATATATTACTAAAATATGTATAACAGACTACCCCTACAGGAAATATCACAGGGCTAGGGCTTTTCATCTTGAAAGCATGGACATTTGAAATGTCCTCTAAACCATATGTGATATTTCATGGGAATTTGGCCGTTTACGACCATTTTCAGTGGGGTAAATTTACCATTGAACATTTTGGTAGCAAAATTTCTTTGGTAACCCAAGATGATATAGGTAAATGTCTATCAGTACACAAATATTGATGCCATTCCTAGGTGGGACGAAGGGTGATCCGTGACCTTGAATTTGGCACATTTTTCATTTTTGTCAACTTTGAGGGCGCTCTCCGTAAAAACTGTGGGCACGAATCCGCTGATTTTTTTTCAGAATTACTGAGCAAGTCAAAGCCTTCAACAGCATAATATTTTGGAACCTAAGGTGATGAAATGTGGAAGATATTAGCCTCTAAATATGCATTAAAATTTTCGAAATTAACATTTAACACCATTTTCGATGACCTCGTGCACGTTAACGAAAAGTCAATTTCGCGTCACAGTCAGTTTTTCTTGCAAAGACTATAAAGTTCTCTCAATTTTCAGATAATGAACACTTTTGCATAAATATCCATGCTACCACAATCAATCAAAAATGCATAATTTTCTTTTAACTAATATTTTGGAATGCGCATTGGTTGCTATGTGAGGCTGTATCTTAGCAACCAATTGACCTTGGGGCAAAATATTTTGGGATTTTCCGTCAGACACTTCGGGGAACATTTGGTGCGATTTTAAAGAAAATCGGTGGGGGTCGGGTGACAACTTTTCTGAAAATTGGATGATTTGACGTGGATTGACCCATATATGCAAATGTGTGAGCTGACCATGTCATACCGTCAAAATTTTCCACTGATCGTGTACAAAAAATGACGAAAATTCAGTGTTTCTGTCATTGAAGTCTGAAACATGATGTTATTCCTGGTTAAATAACTTCAGAGTACATGTAGTTATCAGTTAGATATATCAGGATTTGAGCCTCGGGCATAATTGCGTTTGAATGAAAAACTGGAAATTTCAAAATTTTACATTGTATGTACATACGCTCTGGCAAGTTGTGAGGGTATGACATGCTCACTTTGCCATTTGCATATGACTGTTCAAGAACTGTTTCCTGAAAAATAAGCAAAACTTCAAAATGTCACAACTTCCTTATTTTTCACCCGATTTCGAACAAAATTATACTGTTGAAGTCACAATATTTTATTCTTTCTGATCAGACTAACTTATATTTGGACTGGATTTCCCCTTTAAAACCAAGCAGTTACTAAGCCTGGAGTATAAAAAAAAGGGGGGGGAGGTATTACAACGCTGTATGTACAATGCTCTTTACTTTTTAATTGACAGTATTGTTTATAAGGGTTTGTTTAGCAATTTTTTATACTGGAGCAAGCATTCAATCAAATTGGGCCTAATGCAAAAAACAAAGACAAAAAAAAGAGAAAAAGAGAGAGATAGAGACAGAGAGAAATTGTACTCCATAGGGCTTTTTACACTTGCAAATTTTTGCTTAGTCCCGTACCAACAGTGGGGCTAAGGGGGGGCCTTAGCCCCACCGTTGGTACCAGACTTTCCTTAGCCCACTTTCTGTTTACACTTGTTTTTGCCAAAGTGGGCTAGCCCCACCGATAATCCCGTACTATCTGGCCCTGCAAAATAGCAGGGTTAGCACCGCAATTGCGGTGCCAAGCAAGCGAGTGTAAACAGAACGAAAAAATAATCCTGGGCTAAGCGACGGAGACGAAGTCCGACCCGCACTGACCACTCAGAAAAGAGGTACTCAAGTGCTGCCGGTGCGTGCGTGTACTTGTACAGTGCACAGCGTATAACGAATACCGTATTCATGTGGTACAGGACCAAGAAATACGAGTGTAAAAAGGTCAGTTTTCTCCTTAGCGAAGGACCAAGAGCTTAGTACGAAATTTACTGGCGAGTGTAAAAAGCTGAAAAAATTGGTACGGGACTAACGATAGTCCTAGGTCAGAGAAAGTACGGGGTTAAGAAACACAAGTGTAAAATGGGCTAATGTTTTATTTTGACTGTCTATGCACTAAGATCACACATATGGAGCTTGGCTTGCCGCTCAATAATTTGCACCGTCAAACTACCCTTGTGGAACGATTCAGTCATCACAGTGAAAAAACATGCATCAGAGCAAAGCAGGAAACCTTCTCTGGAAGGCTGGCGATAGTAGTGATGAGAAACAATCTCTCAAACATTTGGAGGTCACACTGTGGTGACAGAGTTGTGTACTTCTCATTGCACAGTTCCGCTAATCTAATACTGTAGCTCATACAACCTTACAATAGATACAGAACTACATGTGGCAGTGAAGCTTGAAATGCCTCTGGCCATATAATGTAAAATTTGATATCTTTCTGGTACAGGTTAATTGGCATATAGGTACAATGTATGCCTTAAGATTGATTTTGACTGCTTTCTCAGATAAAGATTTATTGCCAAGCATTTGTAGCAATTCATCACAGCTATTACTAACATTGTCAGGTATACTGTACTTCGTATTGATAATGACAAGTTTTGGTTAAAATATTCTAGAATAGCAATATCAGTGCTTTTGAAAACCTCAATACGTGCAGCATTAACTCCAAAGTTCACTGACCCTATCTGCGAAAGAAAAAAAAAAAAAATCCTTCAAAAATCCCATACAATTCCTGGATCACTACCAAAATTGAATCATCTGTTCCTTACGTCATTATCAACTTTTCCTGCAAGTTTCATTCAAATCCATTCATAACTTTTCATGTTTGGGGGAAGTGTTCTGCAACAATTTAAAAATCTGCTTGGCTTGCCCGACAGGTCAAGTGGTAAAAAAAAAGAGAGAGAGAGAGAGAAAAAGGGTTATATAGCACCCTGTACTCTCTAATTATTCACAACTCTGCTGGCTACATTCTTGGATTTTAACTCATCATGCACTGCCCATCCTAAAAGTCAAGGGTCATCATTTTTACTTGGCTATTAATTAGCACTTCTGTTACCCATATATACAAGTCTTGTAATAAGTCTTGAAATACTGTACAATTTATATGCCCTTGTATGGGCTTCCCCACTCATTAATTTCCATCATGGATTCAATGATATTTAAACAAAAGCTAAAGAGCGCACAGCTCGATTAGATACCATTCCCTCACAGACCGCTATCAACGTTGAGTGATGTTCCGGATGGAGCTTTTCAACCGTGATACCGTGAAACCGTGAAATGGGGATATACAAGTGTACAGCTTATTTCAACCAAGTAAAGAAACAACACCTGTATGGAAATTCACATCCTTTGATCAGAATGATACTAAATCAGGCAACATATACTATGTATACCATGTAATTATTTATGCCACTCTTTGTGCTATCTAGAATGGAATCCTATGATGTATTAATGTTAAGAATATATATATATATATATATTGCTCATGATGCATGTAGTCAGTACTTCAATGCTGTTTGCAAAGTGTTTTCTAGGACAATAATTTCATACATATATAATTCACCATGAATATATGCATTTCCACAAGAAAACATTTTCTCAACTTTTGTCCTTGGATAGGAATCCCTAAATATATAAAGTATACAATAATTATATTATATTGGATGGCTATGAATGGGATACCAGGGAATATTGCACGAGTTAGGGCCAATATTGCACGAATCGAAGATGAGTGCAATATTGGCCCTAACGAGTGCGATATTCCCTGGTATTCCATGAATCAAGGCCATCCAGTATAATTATTATCATCTATACAATCAAGTAGAGCAAGCATTTGTAAACTGCACAAAATTACCCGGCTTCTACTCGTCTTTGAAGTTGACTCAGCAGTCTATCCCAGCGCTGAAAAGGGGAAGCCCCTAAAACTGCGTACATGAAACAAACAATTAGCAAGATGCTTGCGTGCTTGTGAATTGTAACAAAACGATGCGCACTAGTATCAAGCTTTGCGCATTCAGCAAGCGCTCGCACAATAAACGAGGCAGAATTGAATATGGTATGATCTTGAACGGCAAGTAACAACGGTAGCCTATGGGGAATAATACGTTGGCCTATGCGTTTCGTTCAATATGCTCTGATATTGAACGGTAAAATTGAGCGGACTATAATACGCGTTTTTAATGCGCCGCTAAAGCGTCCTATATAGATGATAATGTATAATATCCCGCTCTTCCCTCAAAACTTGTACATTGTATCTATGTGATGTATACATTGTATGTAAACACACATTTGTCTTTCACTCCCAGAAGAGAAATAGTCTTACAAATTTATTCAAAACGTTGTACTTCCATCCAGTTTGCATAGAAGAGACAAAAGTGCAACAGAATTATTGGCAGCAAGAATGAAATGAATACCGGTAGTTATAATTCAAGCAAAGATCACACTCAAAAGACTACATGTATATTGTACATACAGTTCTATGAATGCGACCACATGGGCCTCAGTCCCACCTATAACCAATGCACAGGAAGTGAGATGGTGAATGGGCACAGGGCACCAGTTCTGCCTGCCTGGTTACTGGAATGGGATGGGATGAGATTGGCAACAATGCATGGAATCTCGACTCTAGATCTGAATTTTATTGTATTGTGCCTTTAATAGTCATACATGTATAGTTCTCACAATATTTTGTAGATCGACTATTCCTATTGGATTCTTTTAAAAGTTCTCAAAGCAAATTGAGTAAACAACAAAATAACATGTAAGCAGTGCCCATGATCCGGCCACAATGCCATCCAAAATTTGACCATCTGCTACATGCAGAAACCTCTATGTGCTTCTGTGCACGGTCGAACCTTGGCATGGGAGGTCGAACCTTGGTGACGTGCGGGTGCCATAATTCCAATCATCTGCAAATTTGAGTCGAGTATGGCTATTGATGGACTTGTAAATGAGCACCTGCTCGTGTTACAAGGTACAGCTACATTAGGATGTGTGGTCCCCTGTTGAGATGCCCACAGCCACCGAATGTGAGGAACCAACATGAAGCAGCATACAGATGCAGCAGCATAGCAGGCAGTAGCAGCAAGCTAAGCAGATGCCAGTATATAGTAACAACCCACTGCATTTTATAGACGTAGACATGGCCATGGGCATTGGCCATTGCATAGGAACAAGTTAGACCCTCCGTTTTCCCTATGACCTAAACAATGCAGTGGCTTCAACCACAAAAAAGTGGGAAAACAACGTTTATATCCTTTAATGTCGGTTGAGATAATCTTACTCAAGCTACGCACTAAATGGTTATTGTGGATACTAGAGAAAGAGGGAGTCATTAACGTACACAACACTTTTGTCAACAGCGTATATCCCCATACCCCCACACATTATCGTATGCACCCATCTTTATCTACAGATGGGACTAAGGAACCTGCTGCAGTCCATAACGGTACGGAAGCAGCTATGCTTCACTCTGCAGTATCATATATTGTATGCGTACATATACTTACAGCATGTCTGCTCTGAGGATACATATCTGATGGGTATTTCCAACCTACAGATCCAGTAAAGAAGACGGTATTCCGGTAAAAGTTACCCTCAAGAGGTGCCTCGATCCCGGGGTGACGTATTCCAACACTAGTTCCAATGGGTGGATAGAGAACACATACTGCATGTGTGTGTGTGTGGTGGTGGTGTAGAATATGACCGCGTTACGTGAGTAGGCGAATATTCGACGGAGTCAACGAGAGTATACACTTGTAGTTACAGTTCAGCGAGGATGATCCAATCAGTGTTAGTGTATGAAAAACAGATCACGATAGCTGCCAAACATAGACCGGTATAGCCCATACAGTTTCCAATTTTGATACTATGGCACGGAATGCAATTGTAAATACACGTTAAATTTAGTTGTGCCTAGTAGTCCCGTATCCACCCTAAGATTCTGGAATAATATTGAGCAGATAGGCAGCAAAATAGATACCACACAATAAGTTATTTTCCACGCGGGACGCGGACGACAAAGAAACAAGTGATATATTCCATAAAAGGAAAGTAATTGATTGGCTGTATCACCGACGGCGATCGAACGTGACCAGTAGGAACGGTGGAATTCACGTGCTGCTAATTTATGTCGCAGTTGTGGATCAGTTGACCAATCATGCGGTTGCTTCAAAATAGCCACGCCCCTGTGAGTGACACAGCGATCACGCCTGACTAAGGTTCGGTTGACAAATTGCTGAAAGCCTCACCTACCACTTATCCGCGGAATGCGGGCATAGAAAGCGATTGCATTTCACGCTGATATGGCCTGGCAGTCTGGCTGCAGCGGTGCAGACGCGCCTGTACACTATTCCATAGGGATTAGCTACCCAACAACAAAGCAAGGAAAATTATCAAGTTACCCTGGGGGTAGTCGCAACGGGGGTTCGAACGATAAGATTGCACTTACGTGAGCGAAAAAACTCGCCCTTATTTATTAAAAATAAACACAGGCGATACAGTGTACATGTATCCGGCCGAGATGGTGTGTGTACCCGCGAGGGTTTGCCGTGAAAACAAGTCAATCAAATATTAGCGGAGAGATCTCGCTTGAAATGAGAGGGAAAAGTTATCGCTGCGCTGCTTGTACTGCTCTATGCCATTGATTTTTCTCCTTCTCTCTTCATTATTACGCACCTATAGAAAGGCCATTTATATTCAAAGTAATTGCATTACTTTCTCAGATAAGAGCCGCGTTATTTTATTCATGTTTTGGCCACTCACTTTATTTATCATCGCGATTTTGTGAGCTAGACAGACTGGCGTGCTAGATAAACACATTTCTCATGGTTGGTTGAGGGAATATTTACGCCCACCACAAGCTGCTTGGCTAACAACTAATATTCGAATTTCCAAGCCTTATGCAAATGGCCAACGTCAGCGCGATCGTCAGCCGTCCGTGCCGGGTATTTATTGGTGCAAGAGTCGCGTTTAGTGACTGGAAAGGGAGGGATGTGTCAACGCCAATTCCAGACTGCTTTCGTCAGCCTTAAATCATCGCGCTGTAGAAAATGAAGGCAAAACTAGAAGGGAGAGAACTGTGTGTTTATGGTAAAATGGGGCCTCGTAAAAACAAATTATCTTCTAGATTGAAAATTCCTGACATTCAGTGATCTAGGATTCCAGCAGAGGCATCGCCACAGCGTTTCATGTAGTAGAGATATTAAGATGGATGGGTGAGGCGAAAGACTTGTTTTCCGGGAACATCGGTCACGGGGAAGCACAAACAAATGGTATTATGTTGGGGAAATCGTATAACGAGATAGCCATGCTAGGTGGTAATAATAACCCGCCGCCAAATATTATTCCAACTTTTGAAGGTGCAGCCCGCCTTGCCGCATTGTATTCCACGGCCACTTGGTATCAGCATGGGCTGACCTCACATGGGCGCTCTACGACTACTGCGCACACAAGACACGCCTATATCGTCAGCAAAATCGGTGACTTGTGGTTCTGACTTGTCTGATTGGTTAGAGGGGAATTCATCTCATTAGTTTCACGTGACTCTCGCCTGTTAACCACAGTGGCTATACGGTTTAACCGCGAAGGTAGTACAAGGGTCACAAACATCTAATCCAAACGTTGGCAAAACAAATCGACTTCTCTCCCGTTCTCTCTCTCTCTCTCCCTCTCTCCCCTCTTTCTATTATTCCCTCTCTTTTTATCTGTTATCTCTCTGCTTTTTTCTTGAAAACCTCACTATAAAGACAAACACCAAGAAAACAAAAAATACACTAATATTAGTAGAACAAACAAGAGAAATGATAGGTGTAGGCTATTGTGCAATATACTGATGCACCATTTTGCATTTTATATATAATCATTATGCACATAGATCAATCGTATTTCGTAATAAGTAATGTATATAATTTTGTTTCCAATCATTTTTTTTTTTTTTTTTTGGTAGGGCCTGACCATCGTAAACAACATGACATATTGTGATCAATGCCTGTTTTCTAGTAAAAGGAATTTGTAATTGCATCCTCTCTTTGTACAGTTTCTATGTTTGGCAGTTGTCAGTCATAACGGTTATCATGGTTGGTCTATCCGGCACCTCCCTGGTCTATCCAAAGGCCTTGCAGAGTGAAAGGCGCTGGCTGACTGACGACAGAGTTAGGTTGTCGAGCCCGCTAATGTGACAACGCCCACAAATAAAACAAACTGATTAACAGCGTGCAAAACATTAGTAACTTCTTTCTCAGAAAAATGCGTCAGTGGTTCTTTTCGTTACAGGTTCTTGTCTACGAAATTCTTCCCAGGGTTTGTCCTTGTCGTAAAAGGAAAAAAATTATATATCATCACAATTACTTCGGTCTCGGTCTACATGTAATCATGGAGCTACTTTTTGGTAGCTCCATGATGTAATTACGTCACACAATTGTTTCCATTACGAATTATGAGGGCGACACCTTCGATGAGCAAGGAGGACAATTCAACATTTTCCAAAGCACATTTTTTGCTGATCTTGCTAGTTGTTGCTTTCAGGTCAAACAAGAATGGGTAAATGTACACAGCTCCTTTTCAGTAGTGCCTAACAGGCATATCCTTAACATAACGTTACATTGTGTCATATTATACGAATAATTATGACGATAAAATAATATTTATACGGTGAAGCTCATCGAGGGCACAAAGAGACAGTGGTATATATAGGATGGAAATTATGTTCTGCAAAGGTAGACAGTTTGTGGAATACCTCTCCACTTTCTAACTACGCTTGATTGCGTTAATACTCTCTGAAAGCACAAAGCTATCAAGACTGCACGATGACCATTACACTAAATAAGAATCAATCCGCAGCTGCCCGAGCATATTTTGTTATAGTGGGTCTATGATTTCTTTACATGGATGCAAGATCAAAATATTTGCTCGCTTTTTTTTAATGAAGACCTAATTGTTGTTATGATTTTATGCCATTAAGGCCAATACTTTTCGTGTTGTATAAATGCACAATACTCCGTTCAGTAGCAGTATGAAGGATTAGAGTATTCCACTAGACTGTATATCTTTATTTCTTTGTAAATTACATTTTCAGGTCAATTTTCTCGCCATTTCTTACCTGTATAATGTATATCTCGTTCTTTTCTATTACCCCATCCCTTCATAGTTCTCTCTCTCTCCCTCTCCCTCCCTAAAGCCACAAAAAAGCATTGATCTTTGTTCTCGTGCCGTTGCTCCCCATTCCTTCATTCATTTTTCTTCTATTCTTAATTCTCTCTTCACCAATCTGAATTGTATAATGTCATTTCTGTTGCCATGAATGTGCTTATCATTATTTGACGTCAAATTATTTTTAACAGTTCAGTTAAGTGTATAGGGCCGACTTTTTTTTTTACATAATATAAGGCCTATACATTGTTCATCATCTTCTCCCTGACGGAGCATATCCAATGGGAATGATGCCCTATTATTGAGTCTCAGTGGAGTGTAAACCGACCGATGCAACGAAATAAAAGTAATGAAGAAAATAAGATATAACTGCCTATATAAAATACAGACATCCGTACGTGACAGCGAGACGACTCCTTTCATTCACCATGGACATGGCTGTGATAATACACTACGACACGAATATAGAATAGCGACGATTGTTAATGCTAATGACACGTCACGATCTGACCTGCGGTCACGGGGTCAAAGGGCTGAGAGCTGATACCATACATCGAGAGTTGATCCTTGTCACGATTGAAAAACGTATACCTATGACAAAAACTACAAAAATGAACTTGACGATGACAGGATGTGACAATGGGTTGAGGAGATGGGAAGAGCGAGGTACAAGAGCACCAGAGACAATCTAGCCCATCTTCTGCTATGATACTGCTCTGTATCTCCTCCTTTTATACTCATAACAATAATGTAACGATGACAATTAAGAAGCAGCAAAAGAAGAAGTAGTACTACTAGTAGTAGTGAGGCTGTATCAGTACTTAGAAGAACAATATGAATCGGTATGAAGAAAGGATACTAGATGATTGCTAGATGAAGGCAAAAAAAAAGTTAAAGATCATGCAGTTTCTGATAGCAATCAGTGTGAAAATTAAGAAGAGAGCTCAAAATAACCATGCGCTCCTGGATAATGAACGCGTAATAGTTTGACACATACAATACGTTTGACGGTGATTGAATTAAGTGTGAAAGATATCACTGCTTCTGTTTTTCCCCTTCACTCAGTCATGGACTGACTGACATAATAGGGCGAATGTTGTTTCTGCAATTAAAAGTCCTGTTTACCTTCGGGAGCAGTGATTTAAAAAAATGTTCAAGAAATTACATTATTGATGCATATGCGTAGGTCAGTTGTATCACAAAACATCCTGCCATACAAAATGTTTGCAATAAAGCCTAAAATAATAAGGAGATATCACTGTTTTTCTCATTAAACCATAACTTTAGATGGTTTAGTCTGGAAACATTTTTATCATAACTATTGTTCACAAAGTATTGACATCGATTACACTGGTTCAAATTCTTACATTGGTTGTTTCTATCCCTAACTCACATTTTAGAAGTATTTTGAAGCATTAATGCTGGGTTTTTGTTTCACATGCAAATGATAAATTATGCCTGGTTTGCATCATCCACCTATTTGTTTGTTTGTTTATTTTCTTTTTTCTTGAAATAAGTCCATTGTTTATGACTTCCCCATCACCCTGGCATTTCACTTCAATTTTATCGTTTTGTCGTTTGGTTGATTGTGCATCGATCAAACGGGGTCATCCCACGAGACCGACACCCATGAGTCATACGGCCCACGAGCCATACGGCCCACCGGTTCGACACTGGACAAATAAAGCCCATGAGTTCGACACTAGGTAAAAACGGCCCACGAGTTCGACAGATATAACACTGGGATTAGTGTGTCCGTCTCGTGGGCCTAATATTGACTGTTTGATTATAGTGTCGAACTCATGGGCTGTATGACTCTTGGGCTGTATAACTCGTGGGCTGTATGACTCGCGGGTGTCGATCTTGTGACGTGCACCCGATCAAACAGAACCCGCTTCCAATAAACTTGTATGCCTAGCTTTAGCAAATTGTGAAACATGATATAGCAAAGGTTCATATTGCAATGATAGAGAAACGATTAGCATCGTGCGCATGGTTATCAGTAATATTTGGGTTTTTTTTTTTGCTTTGTTTTGTATTTGCTTTTGCTTTTGCTTTTACTGAGGATCGATCGACAAAATCAAATTGCTCCCATCAAGCAGTGGATGTTCGTTCTTCTCTGAAGAGGACGAAACTAGCTTGTGATTGTGATATGCAAACTTACATCATCACAAGTCGTGTCGTATCTTGGGAAGATTTTGTGACAGCTCAGGCAACATAGAGCATGGGACCCAGAGACGAAGGGCAGTGAAGCAGAAACTTATAGAACATGACAAAAAAGACAGTAAAAAGAAATATTCCCCTTTGCCTCCCCCCCCCCAAAAAAAAAAAGAAAAAAAAAAGTCCGACAAAATAGAGGAAAGGGTCACACAAGGTCACACCCCACATCGATAGAGGGCGGCAAAGGCGGCGAGTCCCCTGCAGCATAATATTATGCTATAAATGCAACAAGTCCCCAATTCAGACTTTTTTGGCAGTATCCTTGAACTTCTCATCGAGTTCTGTGGACATTTTGCTGCAGAAGTTATCGTCTTGTCATCAAATTTTGGTAAACCTGCATTTCACTTTATCTCTTATTTAGAAAGATAAAGGAACTGACTAAATTCAGTCGATCTTAAATTCACTTTACATTGTATCATGATATTCGCCAATAAGAGAGATAGTCACGAATCTTCATCTTCTAGTAAAATAATAATCTGAACGTCTTCAGTGGAAACAAATAATTGTAGATGGACATTTAGAGACTTCATATGAAAAAGATCTGTTTTCTCTATCTTCTGAAAAAAAAAATAATGAAAAAGATACAGCATCAAACCACGTTTATGCGGTTCCTTGGACCCGTAAATGGTCAAAGCCATGCAGTGTAGCTGCTTTCAAATTGTTGCACAAAGCAATATCTGATAGTACTGCATGGATGCTGTGTTTGATGCCAAACCAACATTATCTCCTTGAACGTTCTTCCTTTATTATCTGGGTGTGGGTTCTGTTGTTGTTGCATGCTGTCTTTTATTCATATATTTTTGTTAACCCTATTTTCCCCCGTTTCACTTCTGTCTTAAACTGCTATATGTGAGGATATTCTCCTTTTCTTGAACAATATCGCTTGCCACTACACGACTCCTCTTTTCTCAAATTGCTGTCAGCTGAGAGGAATGAAAATATATGACATTCCAGACTCAATCTGTCGACTGCTACATCTATCTAAAGAGGAAATTTAGCGTGGGCACTAGTGGATGAGAGAGAAAAGAGAGGGAGAGAGAGAGAGGGATGCGGGGGGGGGGGGACGGAGAGAAGGAAAGACGGAGAGAGGAGAGAGGGAGAGAGAGAAGGAGAGAAACACCTTCGGGAGGACTGTGTTGTTTTCTTTTCTTAGTGACTTCGGCACAGGCTGCAATAGTATCTACACAGTGTACGTTCAACTATCATAGGAATATAAAATTTTATCTCAATCATGAGGTATCCAACATCTCGCAAGAAGGGGAGATAACGTGGTTTATCCATTCGTTTGATCATGCTTTTTTTGCGCTGATGTTTTGATGAGTTTATTAATGGCTGTGTCAAAATTTAATGTGTTCCGTGCTTTGGAACATAGAACAGGTGAAACGAGTATTTTACAATTGAGTGACTTGGACTTTACTCCATGAGGACATTTGCTATCCGTCCATTTAATCGCTGCATGCTTTTACTCAATTTATTTTTTGTTCTTATTGCATGTATTTCAGACGTCTACAAAATAGTCTTTGGCAAAAAGGGGCACAAACAACACATTGAAAGGAAAAATATGTAATAATTCAGTGAATTGTAATTCGCATGCCGTTCGCAAAACAAGAACGTAAATGACTGCATGGGTATATTATTCCAAGACCTCGAAATATCCTCCATTTCCATCAAGTATCCCACCCCTCCCTTGTAGAGTTTGACCAAAATCAAACGAGCAGGAAGTTATACGGTAATCAGGCTCAAAAATAGAATTAGGCTCTAAGTAAGAATCACATATCGAAATTATGTGAAGTGATGCAGTCGCCTTATAAATCTTCCCCTTCATCGATACAAAGTTTTTGAATTTGAAATAAAAAGAGAACCCTTGTATCTTTCGCATAAAACTTATCCATCGCGAGTTGGTCTTTACTTTTGACAAAAAGCAAACTGTGCTATATGGTTATTATATGCTGAATATAATGAATACAAAGAAGTAGGAGATAAAATTAATGCAAGCTATACACGAGCCTTGACCCATAAAATCACCGTGAATCTATTGAAGTAATATGTCTATTGAAAAAAAAAAGAAAAAATTATCCTTGCTCCTTGCCCCTGCTCATGGCCAACAAATTTCTTCAAATAATTACTTTAGGCTAACTGGTAATATCCAACATTATACTTTCAGCTATTTTCAAAACATAGGGGGAAATCGTGATATTTTTACTTTTTCACTAGACCTTTAACCCCATGGCTCAAATCTTTCACAGAAACATTGTGCAGTAATGCATATGTTATATACATAATATAGTTTAATTGAATATGCATTAAGTAATCTCCGAGGTACGTAGAAAATAGTGTAGTTTCAGCATTAAAATAGTAGAGTTTTCAGAACCTTAACGTTACCTTTGACCGTTGACCCCATGATACCCCCTCCCCCCCCCCCCCCAAAAAAAAAAAAAAAAAAAATCCCAAGAGACTCTTTGTCAGGCAGTACATGCATTATTCCCTAAGTTCATGAAGACTTTGAGCTAATTCTGAGATATTGAGAAAAGGTGAAATGTTACCTTTTTTCGGTCACTTAACCCTTGGCCTTTGACCTTTGACCACACTGCCCAAAATTTAGTCTTAATCTGGTAATACAATGTAATGTATACACTAATTTTCCTGTGAGTATATACCTTCAGGCATTACAGATATGGGAGAAATTGTGAAATTTCAAGAACTTGACCTTGATCTATATGGGTGCACGTCACGAGACCGACACCCACGAGTCATACAGCCCACGAGTCATACACCTAACAAGTCATACAGCCCATTAATTCGACACTAAGCTTACAAGGCCCACGTGACCGACACATTAAGCGCCGTGTTGTATCTGTCGAACTCGTGGGCTGTTTTTACCTAGTGTCGAACTCATTAATATGGGATTTATTTGCCTATAGTGTCGAATTCATGGGCTGTATGACTCCTGGACCTGTTTTCAATGTCAAACTCGTGGGCTGTATAATTCGTGGGTGTCGGTCTAGTGGGATGACCCCATCTATATGACCTTTCAGTATTTCCACTCAAAATTTTTATCATTATTATTATTGTTGTTATTATTATTATTATATTATCATTATTATTATCACATTCATATCATCACATGGTTTGACATGTAAAACTACTATAGCTACTATTACTACTTTACAGTCATAATTCTTATCACCATTTTGAAACTTGCAAAAGCTTGCAAATCTTATAGATTCACTTATTTACGTACAGTGTATCACACTCACTGGATGAAAGTTGAATTGAAGCAAGAGAATATTAAAGGTCCAGTTTACCTTTTGGAGCAGTGATTTTAAAAATGTTCAAGATATCACATTATATCACCATATAATTTTTTTTTGCAATAAAGCCTAAAATATATGGAGATATCAGTATTAATTTTTTCTCAATAAACCGTAACTGTAGACGGTTTAATCTGAAAGTATTCTTATTATAACTATTGTTCACATTTTGTGTATTTAACAATACTTAACATCGATTATACGGATTCATTTTTTTACAGTGGTTGTTTCTATCCCTAACTCGCATTTTAGAACTAGTTTAAAGCACTAATGCTGGGTTTTTGTTTCATCTGCAAATGGTAAACTATGCCTTTAATCAGAGGGGTGAAGGTTGAGGTGGAAATTTCTTCAGTTTGTCTCCCTCAGCAAATCAAATCTGTAAGATCACAACTGCTGACCTGCTTCATCCCTCCGATTAATATTCTTTTGCTTTCATTAAAACCGCGTCCACTTTGGACTACTTTTATGAACATAACAATGTCTGAATTTCTGAGCTTGGGTATTTTGTTCCAAGTTCATCGTGTCACTGCAGGCAACCACGGACAGCCTGGTGGTATAGTGTCGCTGTAGATGACAGGTTCGAGTCCCGTGGTTCCTTTCTCCCGACATGTCTCTTAATTAAATTACAGCATTATCAGTAGTTGTGATCTTACAAATTTCATTTGCAGAGGGAGACAAACTCAAAAGTTGAATTGTTTCCTTTTAAATGGAATAGGGCATTTACAATGGTCTCTTTTAATAACAAACTGTGATGTGTCTCGTTGTTTAGGCCGAGTCACACCTTTCCGGGCAAGCTACGCGGGCTTGTTGCGAGTAGGGATTTTCCAGCACGCAGGAGAATTTTCTACGGGCGGCCAAGAATGTTTGCGAATTTTGCACTTGTGTCTTACCTGCTAGACGCGTGCTACCTACCTTTTACTTGCGTGCTTTCGTGTCACCTGCGTGAGAGCGTTGAAACCGATCCGTTTTCTGTTACAAGCGACTTACGGGTACTGCGAAGTACCTGCGTTGGAGTTGCCTGCGAGGCTCGGCCGGTAAAGGTCTCCTACTGGTGTTCTGCCTGTACCTCCGCGGGCAAACCCCCGCGAGTCACTCGGAACAAGTTTTGAGCATGCTCAAGGCTTTGTCGTTTTGCAGGTTGACTTGCGGAGAAACAAATTTGCTACCCGGAGCTCTCCGCAGTTGGTCCGCACCTGACAGTATCTAGCGTGTATCTCGCCCGTAGTTGCCCGGAAGTGCGCACGCAAGTCCGATTTACCCGCAGCCAAGTTTTGAGCATGACCAAAACTTTTCCGGGTGATCTGAGTCGCGGGGATTGCCCTCAGAGGTCCACGCAGAACGCCAGTAGAGGCCCTTAGCAGCAGCACCTCGCAGGCAACTCCCACGCATGCAGGTACTTCGCAGTCCCTGTATGCGCGGTGCAAGATAATGACATTCTGTGGGACTTCTGCCATTCCATCAGAGAAATTCCTTCACTGAGTTGTCAGCCCCCACGCGTCTGGCACGCAGGTCACACAGAATACCCGGAAGTAGAACATAAGTAGAACGAGTCCAGCAAGTAAGACACATGCAGAACTCGCCCAAATCCTTGCCCGCCCTCAGAAATTGTCCGGTATGCTTGAAAATCCCCACATGCAACAAGCCCGCGTAGCTTGCCCGGAAAGGTGTGACATCGCCTAAACATGGCTGCGGGTAAAAGGGATTTGCGTGCGTACCTCCGGGAGACTACGGGTGAGATACGTGCTAGGTATACTGTCATGGGGACCTCCGGGGAGTAAAGAAAATGTTCTTCGCAAATCGCACGCAAGGCTTGCCCCCGAAAGGTGTGACACGGCCTTTAGGCATATAGTAATGCATAGGCAATAGACCTATGCCGAAACTGGCACAGCTAGCATGCATTGGCGAAATCCATCTTGTTCATCAGTTCTCTTGATGCACAAAATGTTCGCGGATGGCACGCACACAGGTGTTCGATAGGGACTCGAACAATATTGGTGCATGTTACTGGACTAAAACTTATTTGTTATCCATCATCATCAACGGCAGTGGTAGCGATGGATAATACTCATTGTGATTCAACTGTTTCCACCTTCTGCATATATGTTGTTTGCTTAATTTATAATTGGTAACACTATAACAACTACAACACGTGAAAGTTTCATAATGGGTAACACTCCACGTGAAAGTTTTTCCACCAGGTTGAGTGTTGCCACTCAAAAAGACTGAGGACAGGAAATAACTAATTGGATTTCATAGGCCGAGATTATGGACCATAATAAAATCATAGACTAGAAATCATTTTTTACATCCAAAGTTAAGTCAATTACAGCAATCGAACAGCGTGAAATGGACAGCGAGACACATTAACAACGGGGGGGGGGGGGGATAGGAAAAATATGAGACGGAAATGCGAATGAAGACGAAAACGAAATCAAAACCGAAATCAATGAGAATAGTATCAATATGAGACGGATATTTCAGAAAAAAAAGTAGAAAATATAGGTATAGGGGAAGAGGAAAAAGGGAAAACATGGAAGACACGCAAACCAAGTGAAAGTGGTACGATGTACTCGCAAGGATCAGAATAGATACGGAGAAGAAGCGGGAGAAATAAAGAGAGAGGAATAAGAGATGTGAGCTGGTCTCGTTATTTGGACGAGTTGATAGCGTTTTCCTTCGTGCGTCATCGTTGTCCCCAAACTCGGTTTATAAAGTTCTTTTAAAGAAATTGGATCATGCACCCGTCTACGTTATCCAAAAGTACAGACCACGCGTCAAACGTTTTATATTAATATCGAACCGGAAAAATCTCGGTGCTTTCGAATTCACCTGCGCAATATCAAGCTTGGTTGCTACTTTCTTGGATCAAAGTTCAATTTCTGGTGTTGGAAGTCATTTCGATTAAACCTAAACTCAGTATTTCCCAAATGGATGGAACTGTAGCGAATGTAATGAAGAATAATAACCGCAGAAATGTCAGTTTATAACAGCAAGGGATTTAAATTCCGGCAATGAGGCCAGCAAGAAAAGGAGATACAGATTAAAGAAAAATACCGACTGGAAAAAAAAATAATATTCATATATATATATATATATATATATATATATATATATATATATATATATATATAAACCTCGTCTATCACGTTGCCTTGGTCGTGTAATAACTTGTCAACTAGCATGTTGAAAACCTGAGTAGAACCACTTCTCCAAAATGAGTTATTTCTTCACTTTGGTTGAATAAATGCAGTCTAAAAGCACTATCGGGTGTTTATCGTTCAAAGAGAAAGTATAGAAGGATTTTTTTTCTGTAAAAAGTCGGACATGATTTGCCAATTCTCAATCCCTTTTTGTTGACGAATCGTCTATTGCTATATAAAGAAAAAGTCTCGATTTTCATTTGTCATTTCAGTTTACAGAAAGTTGTGATAATTGAAGCTGGAAATTATTAGTATTTCAAAGAATATATTTATATAAATATGTTTGTGAAAATCATCTTCGTCCTCTTGATGTTAAACTACTGTAGCATGTTTCACACGCTGCATAAATCGAGCTGATATCATTTTAAATGTAGATGTCATAAAGCAGTAAATTTTAGTCCCCCACTGTAATAATCAATGTTTACTAACCGTATCGTTATATGAGAAATAATAATAATGATATAATAGCGTCTTATATAGCGCATAATACAAGCATAAGTCTCTATGTGCTTCAAATTCATAACATTATGCATAAACAGAAAAACAAACAAACAAAACTTAATCTACAGAAAATTATAGAGTATAGTGCAAAAAAAGGTAAGTTTTTAGTGAGTTTCTGAAGTTATTGACAGTACAATGATGCATCTCGGAGTTGAAATGTGTTGCAACACCCTCAAAGTGGTATGTTGGACCAAGAACATTGTAATCTTGGGTGCAAAGTTCAGGTGTTGATGACTTGTATAAACTTGACATATCGATTCTAAATGTATATCAAATTGTACAACACGAGTGTCATGGACAGTATAATGCACCTTTCATACTATGCGAAGGTTTCTAAAAGTGTACATTTTGCGTTGCAGGGTATATCAAGATGAGTAAAACATTATACGTCATTGTATATATGTCTTGCTCAATCGTTCTCATTATTTGATCTATATCCCACACTCCTTTGCAAATTTAACGTTGCAGTTGAATGCACAACTGCAATGTTAGAATCTTCCCCGGGTTAGTGTGGCTTATCGCAAGTTCCGCAATCAATAAAATCAGTAGTTATATCTGTCTATGGCCATGATTGTATCTGGAAATGATATTAGAGTAATAATCACATTTAGGTGGGAAACACTTGGAGACACAGTGATGAGTGAGTGAGAGAGTGGCACTTTAATACTATGATTATTATTTTTGGGTATAGTCATGAATATAATAAAAATGCTTGTAAACGTGTTGATAATGATTATCAACGATACTTATGATAACACCACAATAACTATCATTACTTTGTTGGTTAACATATCATTGTTATCGTTGTCATTCCTAATAAAGTATCATTTCCATCATCATCATCATCATCATCATCATTTTCATCAGAAGTATTATCAGTTTATGGTAGGATTCTCCTCTACAATACAACAGCCTACATTATATTCCTTTATCTTAATGGGATCATCATGCTATATACCCTCAACTCAAGATTAACATAATGTGCGTGGTGATATCAAAGTTTGACATTGGACAATCGAAATCTATTGTTTTTATGTCAGTATCAATGACATTAACTAAAGTTAACCAAGTTACTCATTTTGGTCAATCCGTGGTACCTCGTAAGTAGAACCAAGGAGGTACAACGCAAGAAGATTGTAGTTTTGTGAATTAGGAAATGCATGACACGTTATTTTCTCAAATTGTATATTCTAAGCGGGACTTGTGACTCTAGCGAAAGTCTTTATATAGACAACAGATAGAGTTAGTAGTCCCTTCATTCTTCGTACAAAGCACTACGGATGACTTACACTTGCAAAAATAGTAATTGCTCACACCAAATCCACGATTCCAAAGTTAATGCGGTAATGAGATTCATATTCACTGAGCAAGGGCAAGTTGTTATATTGTCACCTTTGCTTGATTGTATGCTATAGATCATAGGTGTTTGTATTGATGATTTATTTATTATTATTTTTTTTTACGTACAGAAAATTAAATCCCCGAAGGGTTGTCAACACAGCACTTCAGGTTTGTAATGATTTTTTTTTTTTACATATTTTTTGTAACGTTACTTCAACGTCACACACTTGAAAGACCTACGATGATACCTTGTCTCGGCAATGAAATTAATGATCACAGTGGTTAATTACGATGAAAAAAAAATCACATGAGCTACGATTGCAGCTATTTGTATGTATACAAATATTTCTGGAACTATGTAGATGAAATAGGTGAATGCAGTAATTAAAAGTTATAATAATCATAAACTCTGTACTAAGTTTATCAATGATCTGTGAAAACAAGCATGAAGTATAACACTACTTGAATTCTGGGAAAATGTAACATTTCAGAATCATTATGTGCACTGGCATACTCCATATTCTTTTCTCTCTTTTTTTTTTAATTTTCGTTTGCTTATTTTCATTCAGTTGAGTTGTCAGCCTTCCATGTTCTACTGCATACATAATCACAGCATTTTGTCACGTTGCAATCTTCTGTCAATCCCCTCCCTTTCTCTCACTTCTGTCAGTGTCATTTTGTCTGTTTAAGTCTGACACTAGATGTGACAGTCTTTATAAGTTTTGAGGCACATTTATTTCTTCATAGATAGCTTCGTTCTCCTACTAAGAAAGACAATCCACTTAACTTTAAACAAACCATAGATTTTTTTCCCCTGCCGTATGATGCAGTGACTGCTAAAATTAGGTTTATCTAGTTTTTGCATGGTGTTCCACTCCTACTGATCTTTCATGCAACATCGGAAGATGTTTTCTGATCGTAATATGCATTCATCAACAACTAACCTTCATTAATGATATTGAGATTTGAGCATATTTGGACTTCTTATGCATTCCTAATAAGTGTGAAAGATGTGAAAAATCAAACACACATTTGATAAATTGTTTTGTAGTATTTTCCTCTTACTACATTACATGAAGTTCAAAGCAAACTTGAAATGAAGCAAGTAAGTTGAACAGAGTCAAATGAAAACAAAAGGTTCACATGGGCATGCAAATTTTAATGGATAAATGATCATTGTGCCGAGGCCTTCGGGCTTGTGAGTACAAGAAAATAATAATGCTTACATCATTATGAAAGAGCTTTCAAAACTCTGTACAGCATGCCACAAACAAAACTTTGAATTTGGGGTCTACATATCATGCTGGGGCCCTTCTGATGGACAGGTATTGAGATATATTCTATGTTCTTATTGGTTTGTTTGTATTTATATTGCATAATATTTCTTCAACTGGTATATAAATGCATCAATAGGTAAAAGTTTAGACACGTTTTCCTGACCAGAACTCATCTCCCAATTTGGATTGTCCCTATAAAACTACTCTGCTTCCTGTGATGTGGAAAGTTTCAAGCTTCTCAGCAAACATTGTCATATAAATGTTTGCTGAGAAATATTATCAATTCTATTGTTGATCCATTAGTACACGTTTTTAATTTGTCTTTGTGTAACGGAGTTGTCCTTTCTAACCTTTCTAACCGTAAGCAATTTGTTTATGTTAATGGACATACATCTGTCATGCAAAATGTTAATTGTGGAGTGCCTCAAGGAAGTTTGCTTGGACCTCTTTTATTTATCCTTTACATTAAAGATAATAAAAAGTTTTGGTACCTCAAAAGTTTCCCTGAATTTCCTTGTCTTGGTTTGTGTTTGCTGAATTCATCAAGTATTCTTTCCTTTCTATTATTTGCTGATGATTCTAATGTTTGTTTGTTTTTTGTCACATTCTGATCCTAATATGTTAATTGATGTTTTAAATGTTGGATTGGACAAATTATTTCAATGGATAAGAGCAAATAAATCGTCCATAAATAAAAAAAAAAAAACTAAATGTATGATTTTTAGCAACTCTTTGGAAAATGTACCTAGGAATGTATATCTGAACGACACAGTTATCGAAGAAGTTTCTTCAATCAAATTCTTAGGTTTGATTATTGACCGTAAACTTACTTGGAATTTACATATTGATTCCATAAGCCGTATTATTTCAAGAAATATAGGTGTTATAAATAAAGTTAAATTTTGTTTACCCAAAAATGTTCTTTCAATGTTATATTCATCTCTGATTTTACCTTATTTAAATTATGGTATACTCGCCTGGGGAAACACACATTCTTCTCAGTTGGAAAGACTACTTTTGTTACAGAAAAAAGCTCTTCGTATTATTTGCAATGAATCGTGGAGAAGTCATACTGATGTGTTATTTCATGAAAACAAAATCTTAAAAGTTAAGGATTTGTATTTTTTACACCTAGGACAATTCATGTACAAACTTACCAATAATTCTCTCCCATTTGTGTTTGAGTCCATGTTCACTAAAAATAGATCTGTTCATTTTTATCCTACCCGGCAATCCAACTCATTTCATTTGCCATTAACAAGACTATGTTTGCTAAATCTATGTTTTCTATTACTGGCCCAAAGTTCTGGAACACTCTCGATAATAGTATGAAACAAGTTCTAAGTTTAAACACATTCACATTTAAACTGAAGAAGTTGTTCATAAATTCTTATATAGTTGAATGAGTTATATTTTAATTAGCCTTAATTTTGAGCTCTCTTTTATATTTGTTATACTCATTCTTTTCTTTTATCTATTCCTTTCCTACATTATGTACATATACCTCGGTGATCCACCGCATCATGTGCCTCGCGTGTGCTGGTGTAGACCCTTCATCTCTTCTCTTTTCTCGCCTTTCCCTGTCCTCTTGTCTCCTTCTGTTTCTTCTTTCAAAATAATTTCCTCTTTTCCTCTTTTTCCTTTACTGTGTTTTGTTTTTCTCTATCTTTCTCTTTACAAGAGAGGTTGCTTGTGTTTGTTTGTCCGTCTGTTTGTTTGTTTATATGTATAGGTCTGTATGTGTTGTACACCTTTTATATTATGTCTAGCTAATTGCTTTTTGATGTTATTTAGTCTTTTTGTCCACGAGGAGACTGCAAAATACATATGTACAAGCTTAGCTTTTTAGCATGTCTCCTCCATTTCCTGCAACTTTAGTTTCAATTCAATTTTCATTGTTTACTTTGTTTTTGTGATGCCTAGCATTGTCAACTTCACATATTTTCTTTGTTACTACATTGCATTGATGTTGTGTTATTTTCTGTATGAAAATGTTGTTGGAAATGAAATAAATGAAATGAAAAAAAAATGGTGAGATTATGATATGACGATGATGGCAATGATAACGATGATAATGACGTCATCATTATTATCATTACACTATAATCTTGGCTGTTGATAGCTCTAAACATATCTACACTGTAAACACACACACACACACACACACACACACACACAACTATGATTACCAGTACAATGGTATATGCATCCTCTAATATACACAGTAGGAGTGCTCTTGAAATGTACAATCTTTCTACTTAATATCCTAGCTTGAATAAACAACCCTTCTGTCCTTATCAGTGGCAGTCACATGGAGAACACAATTAATCTCAGGCTGTGGTTCATGGTGCTCACAAAATATATCAATATATCAAATACGAGTTGTATATAGATACTGTACATGTATATGACAGAGGGTAAATTCTCTCTGGGGAGCCAGAGAGTAAAGTGCACCAAGGATAGACAAACTTCCTCATAAAGGGGAGAATCTTGGTAAACATGACTTACATTGATAAGGGAAGGCAAACATCAAACAAGCAAATATGAAAATTGATATTTAAACTTTTTTTTAGAAGGGAGGATACCAAATACGATAAATAATTGCCACAAGGCGAATCACTGATGGCTCGCAAAAGAGTCTATAGACAAGCATGATCATGTGGTTTACAGATACATGTACATTAAAGGACTTGCAACAGCAGCAGCAAAGGGGGGCTAAATCAATCCTATACATAAAACAAACAAACAAACAAACAAACTTACTACCCTCAAATTCATCAGCTTTGCTGTACCCACATTTCCAGTCTGTAATTAGCAGTTTCTTGTTGTTGTTGTTGTTGTTGTTCTTGTTCTTGTTCTTGATGATGATGTTATTTTGTGTTTTGTGTCTTTTTTTTGGGGGGGGGGGTTGAATGCTGAGATAAGGAGCAGTAATGCACGAGTGGTTTTAGATTCTAATTACGGCCTTAGGTATCTTGGGACCTCTTAAGTGCTGAATTCTAATTGACAATATTCAGATTAAACAAGTCACACAAAAGCTCAAAAACACACACAAACAAGCTAGACTGACACTGTGAATGAACTTTATTCAACATTGTACATGTGACACCATATCACTTAAATTAATCAAAATGACATAGCAGTGCATGCAAATCGATTATTACAGTAAAAGGAAGTCATGAAGGAAATCATAACTTGTTCTGGATGATCATTCAAATTATCAGTGGACATGACTGTGCTTATTTTTCTTTGTATTCATAACTTGTTCAAAATTGTCTATAAGCTTGACATTTTGTTCATTGTTAATCCACTTTTCGGAAAACAACACACACACAAGAAAACAAAAAAAACCCAAAGAAACAGGGCACAAGGCAAATGCAAAGTGATAACTCGTCTGCACAGCACAATTTAAGTGACGAACTTATGGTGTGAATTTAACGGTCATAGCTCAAAACTGTGGAAATTTATTGAGAGTATGCTCCAATATTATGAGTATAGTGGGTTTTTTATGTAAGTTCATTGAGCTTTTGACCTTTGACATTGTCAGACCTGATCTCTGACGTCAAATATATAGACTTATCCCTTCGCAAACTTGATTTTTATCGGAAATACAAAGTGGTCCTGTTATATGAGATAATGCATTGACCAAAGAATACAAACTGCATCACAGGTGTGCTCGTAAGGGTACAGGCTGAATTTTCAGTTTTACTTAGAAGTTATAATACATACAACCCTGTATACAAGTATGTGAGAAGGCAAGTCTCCCGCAAGAAACAAAGACAACCACTCTTTACTGAGAGACATTGACTGCAAGGATCACTCTACTTAGAGGAATACAACATCAGGCCTCACTTTGAACAGCCACATTTTACACAAGTTGGATGAGTTTCTCCCATGTCACTTCAATAATATGGCAGCAGGAACAGTGCAGACATCAAGTCTTCTTCAGCCTCACCACTGACCATCCATGCCACTTAGTCTTTATCTAGAGGAAGTCACTCCTGCACGATCAAATTTGATAAAATACAGACCCAAAGTACACAGTCTGTACAAGGACACATTGCCGTTTGTGCAAGCATAGGGTCATGAGAAGCGCTAGCAGTACATGAAGACATTGCTGTTGTGACCGAACTGGTCTGACAATAGGTAGGAATGACTTGGATGCAAGGCTCAACTACCAACACATCCCTTAAGAACTAGCACTGAGGGGAGCTCCACGACACAAGGGATCTTTTAAGACCCAAACAGAGCTTGGATTTGCGGCTGAAGTAGGTCCAAAGGCTGGTAAAGTAGAGGTGCAGTACCAACAAGTCCTGCAGTCTAAGCAGCCTACAGGGAACAACAACAATCAGGACGAGGCACATTAGATGACCATACAATTTACTGGTACATTCCGGACACCATGGAAGTACAAATTAAGTCATGTGAGATCCTCACAGACTGTTTCATGTGACTCATCATGGATTGGAGAGGAGATCTTCACAGTCACAAAGCTGTTGCAGTCTGAATTCACCACTATGAGTTACAGAGAGGGCTTCTGATCTCACCAGGAAAATATCTAATGGAGTAGTTTTGTAAGAGAGCTGTGCATCCAGGTGGGGTCAACAAGCCGAGTATTTGAATTCTCCATGTCACCTGCAGGAAAGTAGGATGAGACAGAAGTCTGATAGGACCCTCATTGATCCCACAAGACCCCTTGACCCTGTACAGAAGGCAGAATGAAGGAACTTAAAGGTATTAGCCCACATTTGTAAACCTGCAGCAATTGGTCTCATAGTTAGCATGGAGTTTGGGTATGATTGCAGTAACACCTGTGCAAAATTTCGTTCCAATTAGTCCATTACTTTCATAAAAATAAATGAAAATGCACCATAATCCATATGCATGCGTAAACGCTCGCTAGCTCCGGTCCACGTACGTGTTACATGTACAATGTACGTAGCTATAGCCCGCGCTCGTAATTCGATTTTGGGTCGGGTTGACCCGGTTTGAAAATTGATTTTAAAACGATGATTTTTCTCTCTTTTATGGAATGGTATAGACAAAGAGCAACAGGTGAGGTATGTTACGGTTATAACTTGTACTTGAAGTCATATTGGACCTGTTTTATGCAGTTTTGATTTTCGTGGGTTTGCAAATGTGGGCTAGTACCTTTAAGTAGATGTGTAATGACACACATAAAACTGAGTAAAGCATGAATCAACCAGCTATACCAAATTCTTTCCACAGTTGGAACAACACACACTTTTGATTCCTTGCCACACAGAGCAGCTATCAACAAGGACAAAAACAGCTCTGCTTAAATCCCACATTGCATAAGTCAGCGCATTAGCACAGATGGAAAGTTGGAGCAGGCAGATGGCATATGGCTCTGAATCCAAAGTGATCCACTGCATCATGGCGAGCACATATCTGGAAGACCCCTTCAGTGACATTCCCTTTTAAGACTTGAATGAACCAACATGCAAGAGCAGCATCCATGTGACATGAACCAATGTGATCTACAGTTAAACTTGCTTTACATAATAAGTAGACCACCCATAAGTCGAATAATCGCATAGGTCTTTTCAAGTCCTCTTCTCTTTATATTCTATTGATTTTAATCCCTCATAAGTCAAATTTTCTCGACGTCAAAGCTATTTCTTCAGTCCAAATAGATTTGACTTAGGCAAGTTTGACCGTATTGTGTTGTCTTCAGACATGAGGCAACTACTTATCCAATGCCAGAAGTAAAAGCACCATTCAGAGGATGAGGGTTTGAGTTGGACACACGTTTATCACCCACGCATGGGTGAGCCCAATAGTGTGGACATACCCTATATGTTTTCACAGCTATAAAGCAACTAGGAATTTGGTAGGCACAGCACCTCAAATAAAGACAATATCATTTGAACATCTTGCCTGAATTCCATAAAAAGATACTCAGATAAGACACTGAAATAAAATGAAATACACTTTTGAGTTTGAGGATAAATACTCGTTTGCATCAAAACACTGAACCTTGAATTTCGTTTTTACAATATACTTTTTTGTTATTACGTTATTCAGCCTTTACTCTGTAGAAAAAAAAAAAAAAAGCCTAGCATATGCTTAGGAAATAAATGGTTCAAATCCTAATAAGGCTCCACGTACAGGAATGTTTTGAACATAGTTTGATGCTTGTGGAGCAGGTAATTCCTCAGTCTAAAATCTCAGAGGACATTGGTTCAGGATTTTTCCAGGGGTCTCAGAACCTGATCTACAGAACCTGATCTACAGAAGACAAATAAGGAAGCTTTCAGTAATATAATATGGTGAACATGAGTGCATATGTCTGAAGTGTCACAAATTTATTATACAGTCATGTAATTTTAAAGTTAGCACATGCTTAATAACTTTAAGATAGTTTGATTGATTCAAATTGCCAGTCACTGCCATTAGCCATGGACAAAATTTAGAAGTTCAGATGGACATGGTGACCATTAGAGAAAAGTGGCAAGCTGATAAAGCTTACAGCCATCATGAGCTGGGTCAAGCATAGGATTGGATATTTTAAAGTGATGCCAGAAGTACATCTCAGCTCCATGCTGCAATAACCATCTTCAGTTGTCCTTGCAGCATACTTGATGACCTGCAGGTGATGTAAGAGATAGACAATGAGACAAAATGAACTTGAGGAGTTTGTTAGCCCTGTGACCTTTTTTTTTTCTCACTACATCAGAACTGAAACTTTCCTTCCCTTCATTATAAACAATTGATTATGGGTTCCCTGAATTGGGGCTATGAATAATTATATTCTTGTACAATTATTCTTGTAGTTATCTACTTATATTATATATATATATATATATATATATATATATATATATATATATATATATATATATATATATATATATATATATATTTACAGGGCTCGACACCAACGGTGGCCCGGTGGCCCGGGGCCACCAAAAATGAAAGTCGGGCCACCAAATTTCCCAAAAGGGCAAATTTGGTGGCCCGCCTCGGGCCACCAAAATTTTTTGAAAAGTATGTCAA
This sequence comes from Diadema setosum, assembly GCF_964275005.1. Taxonomy (NCBI): domain Eukaryota; kingdom Metazoa; phylum Echinodermata; class Echinoidea; order Diadematoida; family Diadematidae; genus Diadema; species Diadema setosum. Next base: position 16,921,672 of record NC_092691.1, read on the forward strand.
TAAATTAGTAACTTTTTGCGCCGGAAATTAGCAGTTAAATTTGTTTAAAGGATGGATGAAAAGGACTGAATGAGTGCCTGAGAGTGAGTGTTGCAAGTTTGTTGAAGTTTATTTATGAGTAGATATGTCAAACTTCTAATTCTTACTATCATAAAACTTAAATATTTGACTCATTAAAAAAAAAGGACTTTTAATGTTTTTTATTGTTTTTTTCGGGACACCAAATTTTTCTCTCGGGCCACCAAAAATTTGAAATTTAGGATTTTGGTGGCCCCATTGGGCCACCAAACAAAAAAGTTAGTGTCGAGCCATGATATATATATATATATTCTTTTTTTATTATCATTATTATTATTATTTATTATTATTATTATTATTTTTTTTTTTTTTTTTTTTGGGGGGGGGGGGAGTCATCATTCTGGCTACATATTTGATTAAGTTTAGGAGAGAAATGAAGGTTTAGTACACAGGTAAGTTTTCAATACAGTTCAATCTGGACCAAATTTTACAGATCCTGAGAGTAACATTGAAACTGATGTTGATGTTGTTACAATGCAGCAACTGATTGCTTGAAGTAGCATTTATATCCAATCACTGGTTACTGTAAAATGATGAATGTTCGTGTGCATTTTAATTTCGCGAATTTCGTGAGCGCCAAGATTCGCGAAATTAAAATGCATGAGAAAGTTCTTGTCTACACTATATGCATTAAATGCCAGTGGCAATTCGCGAAAATTTCATGCCGCCAAAATGGCCGTCGGCTCCAATTAGCGAAAATTTCATGCCGTGAATATATCTATGCCATTCTATCTGTCAACACAAGTGGATTGATGAAACCAAAATGGACTGCTTATCTGCATGTTTTTAAATTATCTCACTTCCTTTTCTCTACGACTGATTGAATTGTTTTGTTTTATAAGAGCATTGAATGTTTACCATGAAGCAACCACAAGACCTATGGCTGCAAGTCTCACTGATGGACAAGGCAAGGAGAATAATGTACCTTGCCTAGAGGCATAACCACTGCAGCCAGGGGACTCGTAACAGGAATACTGTGATTGATAGTCTGTGGTCTTATCCGCTGCACCACAAAATCCCCTCCATATTCTTTCTTGTTCTCTCTTCTTGTCTTTAATCTATCTATATTAAACTGAAATACATGAAAACAGATATTTGTGCTTCCATTAGTAAATCAAAATATCTCTCTAAAAAATACTCTAACCAGATTGCTTAGCATACTTTATATCCGCTGGATACATTACTCACAATCTCTTTACGCTTTCGCCCCTAACACATTCTATTCCTGTATAATCTGCACTCTAGTATCTTGGAAACAAAAACATTCCAAAAACTAAAAAAAATGCAGATAAAACAGCTAATCCTCTGATTATCAAATCATGGACTATCATTGGCACCAATTTGCTTCACATGAGCTTCTGTCCACTTTATAATATCTTCACATTGATAAAGTTTTCTCTCCTCTCATTTCTTGGCTCTCTCTTATCTCTAATTTTTCATCCACAACTCCAACCTCTTATCTAGTCATCTATCCCTACACTAATATAAGTACCTACCTCCTTTTCCTCTTCCCATTCACATCAGTTTGAATCTATATGTATTTGAGAACTCAATTACAATGAGTATGCTTATTTGGGTGCAATATTTTGATGGTGTAAACCACTCAATTCTGTTCTTGTCCTATGTTCTTAATCTCCTGTTACTGATCTAACTTGACATGTGGATTCTACTCACACAATATATTTCATGTGCTTCCTCAAAACAAAACAAAACAAAACAAAATAACACAAAACTTCCTTCTCTGAAAATTCATACTTTCTACTGACACTGTGAACATCTCAGAAATCTAATATGTGCATGGCCCTACATGTAAATGGGAATGATGCATGCTCTGTTGTGAAGTGATATAATTACAAAGTTCTAGAAATGTTGCCATGGCGACATGATGTTTCATGATGATACCTTGAGTCACTTTCGAGATATGGAGGAAGAAGTGAAATTTAGCACTTTCACTTGACTTTTGACCTTTTGGCAAGAAAGTTCCCACAGAATCTCTATTGGGTAATACATGTATATACATGTATGTATGAAGTTTCAAGAAAAATCCTGCAGGCATTGCATAAATAGGAGGGAAACAGCAAAAATTTCAGGAGTCGACCTTGACTTTGACCCCCTGACCTTTGACCCCCAAATTCCCTAGATAATCAATGCCAGTCAGTACATGCATACCCAGTATGTACTAAGTTCCATGAAGATACCTTGAACCATTTGCAAAATATGGAGGAAAAAAGTGAATTTTTAACATTTTCACCTGACCTTTGAACTTTGACCTCATGACCCAAAACTCTCTCTGGAGAATCTTTATTTGGTAGTAGTACATGTATACACTTAGTTTCAAGAAAATACCTTCAGGTATTGCATAGATATGGAGGATACTGTAAAATTTTGAGCATTTGACCTTGACCTTTTGACCTTTGACCATAAGCATGTGCACCTAAAGTTGATATGCACAACTTCACCCACTCATACATATACATGCCAAGTTTCATTAGGATACCTCAAACAGTTTATTAATTATGCTGTCCACAAAATTGATTACAGACGGAAGGACGGATAGACACACAGACAAAAAACCCAAAAACATAATGCCTCTGGCGACACTTCATGGCGGAGGCATAAAAACTTAACATCACATATAATCCTCGAGCTTGAGAGTAATAGACAGAGCATCCCATTATAGCAAATACAGTTTTCTGACACTAAACAAACTTTTATATCAAGGTGATTGAAGACTGTAACTTATGGCTTCATTTCAAAGGAGTGGGAATAAACAGCAACTAAAATACCATGGACTTTCGATAATGTAAGTAATCAGGTCAGACTCTAGATGAAAATTTGTTTGAATTCCTTACAGATGGTTTGTACACCATTGTTCAACTTCTCACACATTTTGCCCATCTGCATCAGAATAATACACAAATTAATCAGCAGAAATGAGTAGTCTTTGGTAAAGCACACACATTTTCCTCTAGCAAGCTATCAGGTCCACAGCTAAATCTTCATTTCCCACTCATAAACTTGACCCCTTCCCAACCTGTTCCCTCAAAGTGTAAGAGAGATTTTGCCCTGTGCAGTCAACCTATATTTTCAACAGAGATGCTGGTCAAAAACATCCCAACATATCATGTTTGAAGAGCAGTAAATTTGATTCTGAAGAACAAAAACACTATGATAGACTGCTGCACTTATTGTCTAAAACTTTGTCGCGAGTGTGTGGCTGTCTCTCACGTGTAATGTTATTTGGCAGCAAAATGCTTTTATTCTATCATACACTCCGCACATCAACACAGCAACAGATGTGAGATGCCTTACCCATGGGTATGTCATGCTCTTCCTCTCACACTTGACCTGGTTCAAGAAGCATACCAGAAAAAGTTGATTTCTTTTCACTAATTGACACCACTTGTCACAGTACCTAACTCAACACGGCACAGCATGAAACCAGCTTTCAAAGTACTGCCCTTCACTGTCTTGACTCACACTGTGGGTCATTCTTTGTCTGTCCTGATGCCAGCCAAATAACAACTACAAACACTGGATGCCAAAGGACACAGTGATGGAACTTTTGCTGCTCATAAAATACTCCTCACTGTAGGCGTAACATCATCACAAGACACAGTTTTTCTCATGAAAACAAGGCAGATTGGGGAAGGATTTTCTTACAAGGCACTGCATTACATCTGAAGGTGTTAGAGAATGTAGTACTAGTATATAGCTATCACATTATTCACAATCTATGAGTCCTGAAAATTTTACACCACTCATACAAATGTAAGAATTTGACAATGGCATACACATTCTGATATTTCAATTCAAAAGTGACACTGGAAGTACAGAATAACTACTTCTATGAGATATTATGTGCAAACCACTCACAATGACATGGAAAAGAATATCATCAAAATGTGACTTTTGGTATTAAATGAAATGTTTGTCTTTCTTAAATGATGTCAAATCATCCAATTAATTATATGGCTACTTGAAATGGTACCACATTCTGGCAAAATATGAAATAAATATTGAAGTTGGCAAGATAGTCTCCACAGTAATTGAGTTCAAGCATACTCATTTCCAAAATAAGAATTCATTAATTTCAAATCAATCAGTAATTAACTCTGATTATTCCTTAATGAATCAATTAGGAATCAAGAAGCATACCTAAATCATGAGTGATAAATTTTTCACAAATTCATGATCATTTTTTTCCCATACAATTTCAAAAAGGTTTTAGGGAACTCACAATGGCAAATTATGTTTAGTGTCTTACAAAGCGTAAGCAGGGCCAGTAACACCAGCACAAATTGTTGGTACCAAGTGAAATCATTATACCTATTTTCAGGGTCTTAAACTTTTCATTATTGTCATTTTCCATCTTTATTTTTATTCTTCTCCTCAACATTGTAATAATTTTACTATCATTATCATTACCATCATCATAATCATCATCATCATAATCACATTACCATCAACTGACATCGATAGGATTACTACTGCCATTCTTGATTACGTAGTATGAATGTTGATATCCGTATAGTCAACAGTTGTAGCGATTACACAATTAAATTAACTGATCATACTGTAAAGGGAACATTACCTGTATATCCTTATCTTGTATGAAACAAATCATGACCAACAGTAGCCTAAAATCAGACACACTGTCTATGACATGCTGCAGGGGTGGGCAGCACAGCTCAGCATTTCTGCAGTTCACAGCCAAGAGGAAGTGATGAGGCGGGGTGGGGGCACAGTGGGCAGGTTGCAGGAAATTGCATGGGAAGCATTGGGAGGCAAAGCCTTGTCAACACAAGACACCCGAGAGCTTTTACCGAGACAATCACACTTTGGGAAAGAAGGAATCATGCTCTCTCTCTCTCTCTCTCTCTCTCTGTCCCTCCCTCTCTATATATATTTCTCTTTCTCTCTCTATCTCTCTCTCACCACTCACTATAAACTCTCACACACCAACATGTTAGTTTGTACATCCTGTATGTAGTGTTCATTGATAAGTTTGGATTATGACATGAACATGAAGACTTCATGACCTCTCTTTTTTTTTTCTTCTTCTTCTTTTTTTACAGCTATTGATCCCCTAAAGATTAAACGAAATGAACTAAAAGGAAAACGTATGAATGCTGGCAGCTGCTGCCAGTGTGTCTCTGAAGGCTATATGGTGATTATCAAGGGTGGCTGATTAAAGATGAAAGGGAACTTGGCAATGGGATACATTGGAGAATATAACCTTAATCTGGGTCAATCTCTCTTAGGCCACATTCATTCATGATGCATTATTGCATGCAATTTTAAATAGAAACAGAATCAGACTTAGAATCTGACAGGAATCTGTCATTCTTCTTTCTAATATTGATGAAGGCTATCCAAGGCCATCTTCCATGCAGAGGCAAGAAAGCAGTATAACAAGTACAGTGTATAACCCAGACTTCAATTTGCAGGAAAATTGCTCCTTGGTTTTAAGAATTATGAATATTACTGATGGTAATGACAGTCAAAACAAAAATAATGATAATAGCAGTAGTACTTGTACCATGAGTTGTAGATGTAATATTAGTAATAAAAATATCAGTAACAATGACAATAATAATAATAATAATAATAATAATGAAGAAAAAAATGCAACTTAATACTATTACTACTACTTGGTACTGCTACTACTTAAATGATTTGAATATTGACAACAATAATGATAATAATGATAATGAAATGACAATTATAACAATACAACAATATGATGATGATGATGATCACGATGGCAAGAGTAACGGGGTATAAATTTTCTTCAATTTGCTTCCATTTAAGGACAATAATCAGTAATACTTCACTGGTACAGTGTGCCTCCCAAATCTTTTGTAAAGCAATTTCTGCCCTCACATTGTATAGAAACTCTGTATTAACACTAGCACTCCTCAATATCTCCTTGCTGCATTCTTCACGAATGCACCATATTCTTCTTATTTTTCCCATGATATAGAGTCGAACTACTCATCCAGCTTGAATTCATGTATAATGAAATACAAAACTTTGACATCCTTAAACTCCCTTCTCTTATCTATTTTCAAATGCACAAAGGATACTAACATACATGTAAATTAAAATTCAAAACATGCAACTGATGTAAGCATACCTGATGACAAAACATATATCATGTCTTCTTTCCTGTGACAGTCAGACACGAGCCTGCCATTTTGCCATAAACTCTTTGGCTGTTGTGACATCCACCCCCACATTCAGCAGCCTACTGATGGTTGTCACGACGATGGGGTTTTCCACTGGTTCCCGGTCAGTGAGAAGAGTGACCATTCTGCTGGGGCAGGGGCTACTCATTTCAGCGAGGATCGGACTGCCATGCACAGCAAAGAAGTGAGCACACTCTGCAATACTGCAAAAAGTCCTGCAGGGTGGCAATGGTAACAAAATTATATTAACGCTACATACACAAACTTATGTATTGTCGGGTGGGAACCAGAAGGGCATTATTGAGTTCTAAGATTTGAGTGCAAATAAGAAGGTTTATTTAATCAAATATGGGTAGATTTAAAAGCATTGTTCACTGTCAACATCAATTGCATGTGATAGTGAATGTATATGTGCGTCAGATGTGAGTGAGGGTCATAGTGTTATATTAAATGAGTTAGTCAAATACCGGTTAGTGATTGGCTAAACACAGTCACGTGATGGAGGTACATTGGTTATGTGCGCCCATGGGCAGAGCATTTTTGTAATGTTCTCCCATGGGAAAACATTTTCACGTAACAAATGACAAACGATACCAAACGATTGAATGATCATATTTTTCACGCAATCGACAGGATAAATTTGCTTATTCCATTATACAATGTAAAAAAGCAGATGACCGATTATTGTAATGCATACTAAAGTATGATAATTTGACTAACCCATATAATATAACAGATGATGACTTCTGTTGTCGGGAACATGTACTAAACGTTCCACCCTCAGGGTTTGAAATGCTATTTCGGGAGGCTATAAGTCCCTCAATAGCATTTCAAACCCTTTGGGTGGAACATTCGGTATGTTCCCTCCCTCGCCAGTCATCATCTATATAATGTGTCTTTTTTTGCATACTTCAGTTCAAGTGTATGACAGATGGTGAAACTTGCCTGTATATTTGGCTACACCTCACCTGACACTTTGGTCATCAGTCTTGGCAGTGGGTTTATCCTCAAAGGGCATACTTTCATCCTCCTTCTGAGCTTTCAGATACCTGTGATCAGACAGAGAACTCTGGTCAGCCATTTTTGAGAGCTTTTCTGTCAATGGGGGTGACCATGTACAGGCAGTGTGGATGAAACAGTCATTACACGACATTGTTAAAACATGTGACTTCAAAAAAAAAAAATAATAATCAGTAACTATACACAAACATGCATCGTGTGACTATTGCATAGATTATCTTTCCAATTTCTTACAGGAGACTAACTAACTGAAAACAGAACAGTTTTACAAAGGACTATGCCTCACAACATGATCTTAAAATCTAGAAGTATCTCATAAAAAATTTGTATTCATTGCTTAGCTATCTTCATCAAGTTATTGTCCAGCCATTTTTAAAGATTATCTCTTACTTTGCAGTATAAGAATTTTCTGATTGTGTTTTGTTACATAATGTAAAATAAAACTAGGCATACTGAGCGGTTTCTCTCAAGACTTATAAAATCTTATGACTACTGTATCTATGAGTACATTGAGGCTTAAAAAGTGACCACGATACAAGTTGATTTAGAAGAAAATATTTACAACTAGAAATGTCGCTATGGCGACTGGTATGCCTCCGCCATAATGCATGATTCTCCTAATAGGTCTATAGTACATGTGGACAATGTGTGATTACATTTTCACAAAATTGGCAAAATATTAAAATGACATGTTTGTCACAAATGTATCGAATGTTCACCTTCCTTGACCTATGTTTAATTGGATGAATAGGAGAGCATGTATTTGGGGATTTAAGAACTTTGACTTGACTTTGACCCTTTCATAAGTTTACGCACTTATGTAATTTTCAAGGTATGGAGAAAAAGTGCAATTTCTGTATTGAACAGTAAATTGTTATCATTTTCATCTGGCCTTTGATTCATAAGAGAATCACTGTCAGGCAGAACATACACAAATATGTACTGTTTCAAGACAACTTGAGAAACTTCCCAGATATGGAGAAAGAAGTAAGTTCAGCACTTTCACTTGATCTTTGACCTTTTGACCTTTGACCTTCTTAGCAAAAAAAAAAATCCCAGAGAATCTCTAGTGGGTTATACATGCATACATCAAATTTAAAAAGAAATAATTAATCCTGCTGGCATTGCATAAATATAAGGAAAATAGTAAAATTTTGAAGTATTGCCCTTGACCTTTGACCCCTGACCTTTGACTCCATGAACCCCAAATTCAATAGATAACCACTGCCAGTCAGTACATGCATATATACTTTGTTCCATAAAAATACCTTGAACAATTTCCAAGATACAGAGAAAAAAGTGAAATTTTAACATTTTAATTGACCATTTGACCTTTGACCTTTTGACCCCAAACTTTCACCAGAGAATCTTAATCGGGTAATACATGTATACACTAAGTTTCAAGAAAATATCTTCAGGAATTGCATAGATATGAGGGAAATAGTGAAATTTTAAGCATTTGACCTTGACCTTTTGACCTTTGACTTTGAGCATGTGCACCCAAAAGTTGATAGGCACAACTTCATCCCCTAATACACATACATGCAAAGTTTCATTAGGATACCTCAAAAGGTTTTGATAGTTACCCTGTCCACAAAATTCATTACGGACAGACGGAAGGACGGACGGAAGGACGGACGGACGGACAACCCGAAAACATAATGCCTCCGGCACCACTTCGTGGCGGAGGCATAAAAACAAGCCCTTTATGGGTAAACAAAGAAAAGAGAAATGTAAAAACATATTTTAGAAACACCTATACAACTTCAGCAATATATTTCTATGTATGCTTCAAGTGGTACTTGGTGATAAAGAACAAAAAAAAAAAATCTTCACTGCAATTTTCCTATCTATGCTGACCACATTTCAAGAGCTATTCATGGTACAGCACCAGTGTACCTACAGGAGTTTGTAGTATAAAATCATCATCTCAAACATTTTACAATTTCCAAAGTTCGCAGGATCAAAAACTGTTGAAATATCCTTCAGGGAAATCAAAAACTACCCATGAGCGTTCATGTATGCTGCTCCGAAATTATGAAATAATCTCCTTCTGTTTGTAAGGCAAGCAACTACAGTTAATGGGTTTAAGCCCAGGTTTATTCAAGCGTATGGCGCAATGTGTCCAGCTGATACCATTTGCTGACTTTTGCTAGTCACCCGGGGCAAAACCACAAGGGGTCAGCATTATTCACCAGTTTTCTTGTGTGGGTGGGTAGGGGACCACTTCACTTCGTTAGCACCCTAAGCTTTGCAACTAATAAATGAACTGGGATCTTTTACATATGTGAGTCATGGCTAACTCACATAAATGGGTCCTCCATTTAACGTTCTACCTGAGGGAGAGAGTGTTTTGCCTCTTGCCAGCGGGGACAGAATACTTGCACACAACGTTGCTCAGTGAGACTCAGGAATCGACCCCTGGTACCCTTGAGTGTGGAGGCAGATGTGCTACCAACTGAGCCATATCCACCGCCCAAGACAAGGTTAAAAACTCATCTTGTGAAGAATACCACTTAGATTTCAATATTACCTACTATAATCATGACTACTATTTTGTAATGCGCATCAGGGTATATCACACTACACTGTAGCTGCGCAATTCACATATCCTTCATTTTTATTATCATTATCATCATTATCATCACACAAGGTGATAAACAGACATACGTAAATGGAGAAGGGTAGTTCTTTTGTTAGCTCTGCCCTGTTTGGTTTTCCTTCTTATGTTTTATCCAGTGTGCATGTGACAAATGCTGTCATATCGATAAAGCTTTTCTCAATGTTAAGAGCCACATTCAGAGTGCATGGTACAGTCATTGGGCAACAGAAGATCAAATTGGACACTTACCTGTTGCCATTTTGAAATTCTCTTTCCATGAATTTAATTGCATCACGGGCTCTGGCCTGGCTTTTCTTGTTGACATCGAGTTCAGCAATGACTGGGGATAGAGAGACAACAAATAGCATAAAACTTACAATACATGACAAAACAATCACTTACAGTGGCAGCTGATGCACTCTTAAGCATATCTACACATTCAATGTCTAAACCACTTTTCACATTTATTTGGTTTGGTTTATTTGTAATGACAAAATGATAGAATTACAATGATAAAAAGAGGTACAAAAATGCAATATCTATGTTTTTGATAACAATATATATTTACAAGACATCTGACAATATATCATGAAATATGATGTAATCAAGGCCTTGAGAAGAGTAAGCTTACAACAGAAATAAGATTGGAATTTTCATGGGGGGAAAAAATGTGTATGTGCATGTGTGTGTGTGTGTGTGTATTTTTTCACAAATTAACTACAAGGTATAAGTGTTCATTTTAAAATGATTGGGCATATGCATGCAAGCGGGGAGGGGGCTTCAAGATGACATATTAATTGTACAAATGTATCATACAATGGCAGCCATCAGGTAAGCTAAGTAATTAAGTTCAATTCAAGGTCATGAAGTAACCACACAATTTATTGAACTCATTGTTCAAGGTAGGTGAAAATTACCATGACCAATTACAAAGAAATGTTTGAAAAATTATGGGGATACTCATAGATACTACTTTCCTTAATAATGTAAATGTTGAGATACTGCTTAACAAAATGGAGTGTTAAAAGAAGGATACGTATGAAATGTAATAGATATGAAATAAGACACAGAAAAAGATTATATTATATAAAAATCTATAATGAAACTGAGTTGTCAATATATAACCATGAATGTAAGTATCGGAAAAAGACAAGGGCAAGAATAACCATCTCTTTCAAATTTCTACCAAAATGAAATTTACACAGGTATGGAAATATGAGGACTGAAAAGGCACTAAAAGGCAAGGACAGTAATCATCAATAGAGGACAATCATCAATGACAGTGACAAGGACACAGGACAAGGAAACAGACGCTTTTGATTAGTTAAATAGGCTGTTAGATCCTTAGAGAGACAAGGAGAGAGAGAGAGAGATGAGGCCTGCTTCAATCTCCCATTCTCTGGGTTAGATGAAGGACTTGTATCTCTGATGCTCACCTGCCTTCGGTATGACTACAATGAAGCGTGATGTTGCCACGAGTGACCGCAGCGTAGCGAGCTGATTGGTCAGAACAGCAGTGACAGGGATCAAGAAGGGTGAAAGGGGGTCATCCTCCATCGGATCAATTGTGCCTTCCAGTTGGTTCACCTCTGACTGTGGAATTGAACGAAATGAAGTCCTGTCAAATTCTACACTGTATAGTATGTCCTAAACAAAAATTACAACAGGAACCTCCGCAACGATAACTTCAAAAAGAGTGAATCAATCCAAATACAATTTCATTCAATTTGCTTCAGTGGTCAAAGACAAATGAGAATCTTTGTAGAGCAGGTCAGGAATCCCTTCCCTCCAAGTTCTGTCCATTGTATTCACACATTAATATGCAGTTCCAAGAGCATCCAAATGCATCAAAACCTGTCCACAGCAAACAGCAGCCACCTGTCATATACAGCCACTAAAAACCCCCCTCCCCAGGAAAAACCATGTTCGAGACCTTGTGCAAATTAGCAATCAACCACCAAGTTTGTATCACGCAATAGATTTTCAGCGGTATACAGTAGCCATAGACCCACATGTAGCTGCAGCCAAGCTGATAATTCAGTGTGTTTTTCTGCTTTGCAGCCATACTAGTTGAGCATGGTGAAAAGTGCGATAGTCACTACCACTGCATTCAGTTGCTATTCAGGCCTAGTAATGTACTTGTGAAAAGCTTGCTCTTGCATACAAGCTAGCATGCAATAATGCGATCACTAACAGCATTGTCCAATGTAAAAAATGTTATTACCTCATTCATTGGTCTACACTTGACTACTAATACACATACATATACATTGTACATGTACAAATATAATACATGCAAATGTATGCATGGATATGCACAAAATGTCAGACTGCCTGTCTATAAAGGCCACTCTTTTTGTCTCCCTTGGGTGGCCACTATTGACAGGTTTGACAGTGTATCAACATGTATTACTGATATGATAGCTGTCTGTGACAAGTCAAGAAGTGATTTGTGTTTCAATCTTAGATGTGCATGAATACATATATCGTCGCTGGGGCGACAAGACCTCGTATGATCTACAAAATGTCAAATGTTCAGGAGAGCCGAAAAACATGGCAGCCAAAGCACTGTGGCAAATGGGATAGCCTTTCCTTTCACATGCCATGGAGGCTTCATTTTTGGAGTAAGACAGTTGGGATTTGGACAGGACATCACTTAACCCATTATTTGACCATTAATCCAAAAAAAGTCATTTTCACCAAAATTGCAAGTACAAGGTCTTGTCACCCCAGCGACGATATGTGCCTTTCATAATGGTAAGAAAGAATTGGAAATTATGGGTTCATGGTACGCAAACACATACAGTCCGACCTCTCTTATCCGGCGGCCTACCTCTATCCAGATCTCTCTACTATCCAGATGCGATATCACCATGTTGTTGTTGTTGTTGTTGTTGTTGTTGTTGTTGTTGTTGTTGTTGTTGTTGTTGTTGTTGTTGTTGTTGTTGTTGTTGTTGTTGTTGTTGTTGTTGTTGTTGTTGTTGTTGTTGTTGTTGTTGTTGTTGTTGTTGTTGTTGTTGTTGTTGTTGTTGTTGTTGTTGTTGTTGTTGTTGTTGTTGTTGTTGTTGTTGTTGTTGTTGTTGTTGTTGTTGTTGTTGTTGTTGTTGTTGTTGTTGTTGTTGTTGTTGTTGTTGTTGTTGTTGTTGTTGTTGCCGCCGCCGCCGTTGTTTTGGTTCCAATATAATAATTATGGGGAAAGGGGGATTTCAAACTCAAACAAAATTCCTTCACAAAATCATATGGGATTATATATTATTCCCAACATAATTAACATAAATTCACATCAAATTTTCATCTAAATAACATGCATTCAGACATTCACTATCCCCAAATCACTGCAAAAACATGGACAGAAAACTTTTCATTCAATCAGGGCACAGTTAAGGCGATTATTTATTGAGCAAATCATCACAGAATTCTGAATGAAGACCAGCTGATGAGGATGTGACATGTTAACACAAAATTGATGTGTTCCTCTCACTCTCATGAGCATATAGTCAGTCTAACAATGATGACGGAATTCTGAAATTTAGTTTTGTGGACTCATTCTGTTTCTTTCCAAGACCTGCTTGATTCATTCCTCAGTATTTAAGCAGGTGAATCATCCCAAGAGTTTGACAACAAATTAATTTCATATTGGTAAAAAAAAAAAAAAAGAGAGAGAGAGAGAAAAAAAGAGCCCGATTATAATTTTGTGCTTGTAGCAAAGAAAGAGTTTCAGTGTACACTACTTGCAATAGATTACATGTAGTTACCATTGGGTAGGCAGCTGATGTATTAAACGTTGAGTTTCCCATATATCCAGCCAAATCCCTTATCAGGATAAGCATCAGTAACGACATGTCCGGATAAGAGAGGTCGCACTGTAACACACAGACCACTTGCTGCTAATTTATACTGCAGTAAACCATCACAAAGCCAGAGCAATTATTTCCTCATTTAGAAGCTAAGTTATACTACTAGGAGACCTTGAAAAGTCTGGCCATGGCAGTCCTTCAGGAGGTAATAAGCAAAAAGTACTGATGTTCTTGTGGATGGGCAATGCATGAAATGACAGCAAGACTGTGTCAGTCTGTCTTCAAATCTTTGTTAAAGACTTGCCTTTTTTCAAAAGCCTTTGATTAATTTGTTACTTATTTTTTTTTGTGTCTAATCAGTAACAATGTCAGGAACTCTGTTACATCACAGCGCAGTACACAATTGTAGAGTATATTTACATAGTAGCTGCGCTATACAAATTTGTCTAATTATTATTATTATTATTATCAGTCTCACACTGTAGGTTGTTTGCAATGACTGATGTTGCATTTACAATTTTGTCATTATATGCTGCCAAAATTTGGAAAAGTTTGTCAGTTTCTGGATTTTTAGACCACTAAAGAGCTTGTTCAGGCTTAACATCTAGACTACTGTAATAGTTCATTGTATAAAATCTCAGACTCGCAACTACATAAACTCCAGGCAATTCATAACGAAGCTGCAAGAATTCTCACATAACCCCCATTTTGAAGCAGCTACATTGGCTCCCTATCCAATCACACAGAGTTTCGTTAAGATACTGCCATCATTGCCTGTATTCAATGGCACCAAAATATCTCAGTGAGTTCTTGGTAAGGTACGCTCCCTCTCATAATCTCAGATTGGCTCAGAAAAATCTTCTCCAATGTCCTGTCATCACAACTAAGTTTTATGGTGAGCGATCTTATGCTCATGCTGCTCCCATACTATGGAACACTTCCATGTTATAAAGGAAGCTTCCACAGTGTTAAAGATCAAAACTGTTCTCAAAACATTTCTGTTTAAAAAGTATTATGAATGAATTTGGTTTTGCAAACTGCAACATCTATGGTACATGCGTTGCACAGTACATTTCCTTTTTCCATTTTCAGTCCTCTCCCTTAAAGCACATAGAGACACTACGGTACTGATATGTGCTATATAAGCACTGTATCATTATTATCAATAAGTCTACACTGATTGGACCGGTGTGGTGAAAACAATAAACTATGACACTTACAAACATAGGTAGGAGTTTTTGCAAGTGTAAGGTGTCTCTGATATGTTGTAATGCTTACAGGGTTACTACAGTATAAAAACACAAATTTTCATATCTCAGTCTGCCAGTAGCATTTTTAGGGAATTAGAAATAGAAGAAAATACAACAAAACAATGGTAAAGACAGAGTTCATGAATCACGCTGAACTCAATCTTGACTTTTCATCATCCAACATTAGCATAAACTGCCAATTATACACAATGCAACTAGATAAAGCAGAACAAAACAATATCTTTAATGTTAATGAAGTCTGGCACTTTCATCAATTCCTTTATCTGTAATACATCTCAGCCAAATTATTAAAAAGCTGTGTGCTAATTAAAAAAAAACTACTTGGTTCAACCATTTCCTACAGGGACATGACAACTTAAGATGAGTCCACTGACTTCTCTTGTCTATTTCCAATCAAAACATAACACCATGGTTTAAGTCAAGCCACTTTGACTCAGTTCTACAGTCTAAGCTAAACCACTTCATGTTAGAACTGACTTCAAGGAATATACTTCAATACTTCAAGGAACAGTGAGAGATTTTCCTTTAATGGACAGAAATAAGAAGGCTGAGTAATATGCAGTGACAAGGGTCACATTGACATATATGCAAATTACATAATGTCATTATCTCACTAGTCATTTTATGACTCACAATGTTTCTTCCATTTTTGTTTTCATTTTAGGATGGTTTATTTCTCTGAAATACTTGAGCAAATGTAAACAAGTTCTCCCATGAAAAGTCACCATTGGCAATTCATAGCAACCCTGGAAAAAAAAAAAAAAAGAAAGATAGGAGCTCTGAATGAAGAGAGAGAGAGAGAGAGAGAGAGAGAGAGAGAGAGAGAAAAAAAAAGGAATTTTCAATAAAGAATTTCAAATAACTAAATCTTATTTTTGTAGTCTTCATCAGAGGCAAAATAAGATTCTGCTAGGATCAAAAGCTGGGGTTCCTTTTGATTCCATTTTACCCCACTGGCTCACTACTATTGGTTAAGCAGTTTTCAGCAGGTTTTTTTTTTTTTTTTTTTTTTTAATATGTATCTTATTTTTTGGTCTGATTGTAAAGCAACTTTCATTTCTGTTAATTTATTATCAAGTCAATTTGAATCCGCAGTGAAGTTCCATTTTAAGGGTGTAAATATTTCTTTACTATAAGCCATAGGGATGCTAGTAACCATTTAAATGTCTTACAAAATCTAGTTCTTGTTTGAGCACTTCTGCCCTCAACATGCTTTCATACTAGCTAAAATCATTTTTTGAAAAAAAACAAATGTTTGATCTACTAAATATCATGTACAGCGTACAAGTATAATGCAAAATGTGAATGCATATAATGGTTGCCTTTCACGCTCACACTTTTAAGTCTCCCACTCAAAACTTTCATTTGAATATTGTGAACACTTTGAGCTCACTAGATACTTGATAGATTTGCAGAGAAATATTCACTTATGGTATCAGTAGGTTAGTTAGCTGTACTCATGCACTCACATCAAGCGGTACTTACATATCAATGCTTTATGCAATCATTTTAAATTTATAATTTGAAAAGACACTGCGAGGAAAACCATCATTTAGAGTGCACAGACATAGTTATCAAAGAATCGGACATGTAACTAGGGCACATCTTTGTGAGCCCAGTGCTAAAAATGAATCTATTTGATGACTGAAACCAAGGGAGGGAGAAACCAAGGGAGGGAGGACCTACCTGAAGGCGAAGCTGGGCCATTTCCCTCATGACTTTTTCTCTCCGTTCAGCTGCACATGAGGTGGTTTCCTCAACTTTCTGCTCATCCAAATCGATCTTGGCATCTCTCTAGTGAAGAAGAAAAACATGATCTGAACTCTCACTGTTTATAAACAGTAATAAAAGAACTTTGCATAATTCAATTCAATTCAATTCAATTCAATAGTTTCTTTATTTCTATCATCAAAAAAGAAAAAGAGAACATGATTCAAAGTGGTACAAGTTGTTGATTTGTTTTTCATTCGTTTGATACGGACTTTTTTTTTCAAATACAATATAAAGCATATGCACGAATGATGTCCTAACATTGAAAACAAAGTACTGTATACACCATATATTTAATATGTCTAAATTTTCACAAATCGGAACTTCCCGACAATTTCACCAGTGGTTAAATTTGCGATCGTGGAGTACTGTACTGAACGGAGAAATGTATTCGTGTGCGTCACATTTATATCAGGATCAGAGTCATTATTTTCATGTGTCTTTAATTTCGCGAACAGCACCTGACTCGCAAAATTTGCGAAAATAAAAACCTCCTGAAATGTTTGGTGTATACAGTAAATCCCTATCTACTACCAGTTACTGAGAGGAAAAAAAAAAATGCCACAAAACATCTGACATTGAATAAAGGGAAGATGTATTTATAACATCATTCAGAAATTATTTGACACACTAATCTGAAAATGTGGTATTTATGCAATAGCAGTATTACCATGCATGCTTTATAGGTGATACTACTGGTTGCTCCTTGTTCAATGATAACACCATACATACAATTGTATGGTAACTTATTTAACATATTGACAATATGGATACACCTTGTACACAGAGAATAAACTGAATTAAATGGTACCACCATCTTTACTGTAATAATTCAACTCTGGCCCCATCTCCATCTACTACTACTACTACTACTACTACTACCACTACTACTACTACTACTACTACTACTACTACTACTACTACTACTACTACTACTACTACTACTACTACTACTACAATGTAGTAAGTACTATCACTTCTACTACTACTACTACTACATGTACTACTACTACTACTGTTCTATTGTTAACTGGAAAAGTAGACGAGATCGACATGCAAGCAATGAATCAGTGTGTCTGGTGAGTCAGTTTTTTGTTTTTTTTTAGACAAGTACGTCCAAATATGAAAAAAAAAAAAGATTTCTCAATATCATAACAAGCTCCTAATATCAATATATCTAATAGTTGAAACTAACTTGTATGACAATACACAAAACAAGAAAGAACATTTTAATACAACACGTGTAAACAATGTTGCAAAGCTCTTGTCTAAAACTTCCTTGTCAAAAAAAAAAACAAAATGTGGAGTGATCAATATTCAACTCTCTTGATGTAAAGCCTCAGTGACAAAAGATGTACATCTTGTCTCCTTCATTGATAAACATTTATGAACACAGTCGTTAAATCCGCTTCTCTTTAAGTTCCCTCACAATTTAAACATCACAAAAAAGTTTTTATACGTGATTCATTTACTGTAAATAATATACTGTATACGCTATATATTATAGCAAGTCTAACTTTTTGCAAATCGAGACTTCCCAACGGATTTGAGAGTGGTTAAATTCGCGATTGTGGAGTACTGTATCGAACAGAGAAATGTATATGTGTGCGTCACATTCATATCGGGATCAGAGTCAATATTTTCGTGTGTCTTTAATTTTGTGAATAGCGGCTGACTCGAAACATACTGAAAACATGAGGTGTGACAGCAAAACTTACTTAAAGAATACTTTGCTGGTATGTTGTTTTAAAGTTTGAGTGGAGTAAATTCAACAATCCTAACATCATTCTCTAGAAAATTAACAGACTTACGAATATTGAAATAGACAACTTTTAGATGCATACAAACTAGTTATAAAATTGTTTGGTTTTGTGTACATTACTTTCAGCCTGACATAATATAGAGAAGAAGAGATAGAAAGAGTGTGTCTTCACACACACACACACAAAAAAAAATCAAATACCATTTCGGTGCCAAAAGTAGGTAAACACACTGCAGTAGAGCCAGCAAGTGTCTCACTCATGCATCCAGGCAATATGCAGCAGCCTATTGGCTCTTATGGCAGGGCAAACAATGTGGCATGAATTAAAATCTGGCTGTCATATCAGCATGATTCACAACCACACCAGCAACCTGTCGCTCGAATTGAGAGCTATCAATTAAAAAGCCACAACTGCTCGTGTGACTCACTTGGTTACATGGCAAATTACTCATATGTCTGTGGCTCTTGGCACATGCTACTGAAAGAAGTAGAGAAATGCAGCCTGTAATGCATGAAGGCTCCCTATGCTAGTTCACTGTGAGAGCCTGAACTCTATGTGCCATTATCATTCAATTATTTTTCTGCCAGGAAATAAAAGGAAAATCACGAAAATAATACTATACAACAAGTTCATATATGTAAACAAGGAAGCAAATATGAAGATAGATTCATGTTTTGAATGCAACATAAGTAGAGAAAGGTCTCCTCAGGCTTGTGACATCATCAAATACAGGGGAATTTTGGATCGGCACTATCACAACACATTATCTGGGTAGGAGGATATTGATACTCAATTCAATTTGACTCACATTGACAGATATGTCTCTGCTTGTCTTTTGTCATATCAGTCAACTCCCAATGACTTACACATATCTGATCTGTCTGCATTAGATAGTCTCCATTCAGGCTGTACCTAATAATATGACAAGTTCTGTATCATCCTGCTCATTGGCCTTTGGCTGTGCCCTTCAAGAGTTTGTTTAGGATTATGCCTGGTTTGATTAATATTTTCCTTTGCCTTGATGAACATTGGTGCCACGTGGGAAATCCATATCACAAAAAGGTACTTTTGAATATGAGCTACTCTTGAAAATAATCTCGATGTTAGTATTGCACGTTGCCTCATGACGTGCTGAACTGCCATCTCAATCACACACACACACACAGACACACACACACATAAACACATACTCTCACATACACAACCCTTCTTTTTCTAGTAATAAAAATATGTGTATGTATTGTTGCTGTTTTCAATAAATCTTTGCATCTAACTTTTTATCTAAGAGGGGCCCCACACTATACAAGCTTTGTCTTTTTAGTGGGTCCCTTTGTTTTTGTTTTTCTCACACAGTGCTGTTGTGTTTTATCAAAGAAAAAAAGAGAGAGAAAAAATAAGGCCCTATACAATAAATAATTTGCCCCAAATACAGTGCATACTGCAAATTATTACCCATATCAGACATCTGAGCTGTGGTTCTATTAAATTGGATTCCCTCATACTACGTGCTGGATTGTGCACCAGCAGGGAGGAGAGGGGCGAATTTCTCATATTCTATATTTTAATATATATATATATATATAGATATAGATATATATATATTTCACGCCTATGGGATTTGCATGTTGAAAACGAGGAGAATATAGCATGCGGGCACTCGAGCTCCCAGTGAGGAAAATTTGCTGTTGATGACACTCTCTTGCGGAGTAGTTTCACGACAAAGGGCAAATTCCAATCGGTTAACACGTAAAACTAAAGGACGATTGCTGTCACTGTGTGAGCTGGCTGTTTCTACCCCCGCCACATACCCAAGTTTCGCGACAGAGGGCAAATTCCCATAGGTTAACACATAAAAATAGAGGACGATCCCTGCCCCTATGTGAGTCGGCTGTTATACGTAATACGCACACTTGCGTACCTGAGCTGTGTATCGGATGTAGCGTGCATTGTGGTGTAGAGCTCGAGCTGGCGCCGAGTGGAAAATTGTTAACATGAATTGGGATGTTGTAAAAGTTTACATTTATAGTGATTTATGTTACTGCTCAAGATGCCTGAAATGGGTAATGATAATGATATGAACTGAACTGTATTGCCCTCATCTTCGACTCGGGCAATACAAATCTAGTTCAGGCAATAAATGTTGTATCCCCCTCAAGGCCAGTCCATATTACATTATCATTTCACTTTCATTACCTCAGCAACCATTGCAATGTATCCCCACTGTAATTTTTCAATTATTGTTTTCTCTGTATAAACTCACACACATTATTTCTGTCACTGAAGAAAGTGAGATTTCATCGCTGGGGCGACAAGACCTTGTATCGACAAAATGTCAAATGTTCAGGGGAGCAAAAAAACATGGCAGCCAAAGCACTTTATCAGATGGGATAGCCTTCCCTTTGACATGCCGTGGTGGCTTCATTTTGGGGGTAAGACAGCTAGGATTTGGACAAGACATCACGTAACTGATTATCTGACCATTAATCCAAAAAAGTCATTTCACCAAAATTTGAGATACAAGGTCTTGCCACCCCAGCAACGATTTATGTTTATATATTATTTTACTAGGTGGAAAAACAAAATAGATTTAAACTCGAACTTGAATTTGAACTTATTAACAGTGCCAGTAATGCGTAAATCCCCTTTTTTAAATAAATTTTGTTTGGGACATCATCCGAGGCAAGCTCTGCAGTGGCATTTTCCTGTATTCTTTCCCCACTTACAAATCATTTGTGTGCATCTTGATACTAGCTAGGCATTGTGTTATAAATGAAAGTGATCACTATGATATGAAATTGACTGCTTCTTTATTCATTTCAATTCAACACAGTCTTATAGTCCATTTCTGGAAATTCGTTTTGTTGGCATGAATTTGTTTTGTATCTCTTGTTGTATCAGAATATCTTACATTTTATATGTTATTGTACAAACAGAAAAAGATCACAAAAGATCCAAAATCCAATTCAAAAGATCACAGATTATGGAATTGTTTGCATCAGCATCTATTCCTTCTCAAACATTTTCCTTTTTTTTTTCTGTCTATCAGCTGCCAGAAGAATTTGTACAATATAAGACATTTGATTTAATTGGGATAGTCCCTACTTTAATGATATTTATACAGCAATTCCAATCTGTGTAGAATTGTACACTTGACCTCATTGACCTTTTGACTTTGACTGAAAATATCTACATGTTTATCTGAACAGGATATTATCTTTTGGAGTCACACAGTGGCAAGACCCACCACAGCTTCCAGAAGTATTGGCCATATAAAAAAAAAAACAGACAAAAACAAAAACAACAACAACATACAAAAAAAAAAAAAAAACGTGGATTGACATATGGATAAAGAGAAAGACAAGGAAGAAATCTAGTAAAAAGAGCATCTTAGGACTTAAAGCATACCAAGAGATCTCTACAGAGAGAGAATACTCACAGACTGACTGGCACTGCTGGGGGCATGACACTCTTCTCTATCTTCCTTCTGTGTATCTGGAGCTGGACTGCTAAACTGACTGTTTTCATAGAGCAAGCTGATACCTCTGATGCCAGTTAGGTAGTAACCAAACTGTCGCAAACATAATATCCGCACCACCATCTGGGGGACAGAAAATAACAAACGGATTTTATTATATTCTTCTTTCATCAACATTTGTTACAGGGATTCTTACTTGCATGAAATCTTCACTAAACAATTTAACTTCAAAGTTTTCATTTGTTTTGCTCGGCAACATTCCTTTGAACTGAAAAAATGTATTAAACAATTTTGCATATACCAGTAGTACCTAGCAGTCTATTGGGTGTATATCGCTCATTCAGGTCTGCATAATGTCTCAATTATATATTTTTACTCTGAACTCAATAATAATAATAATAATAATAATGACATTTTTATAGCGCATATAACAAATGAATGTTCCCTATGCGCTTTACAATCTCATCAAAAAACATACTGTAATGAGCAATTTACTTTCAATACACACATACATGTACAAAGAAAAAAGGAAATATCAATTCACAAATAGATAAGTCTTTAAAGAAGATTTGAATGAGCCCAGTGAAGCTGAATGACGGATATGTTGTGGTAGTGAATTCCACAATCTTGGGGCAACAACTGAAAAAGACCTGTCACCATAAAACTTTGTATTAACTTTAGGTATGCGGAGAAGGGATCAATGAGGATCCCAATCCTAAAGAATAGCACACTGAAAATGTAAACAATGAATTGTTCTACCATAGTACTGGTACACCATTTTTAAAGCTTAGAGACATATTTCAGCAAATATTTGAGTTGTTTTATTGACAATTTGACTCTGATCTTTATTCCTCAGCAAATATTTGCAACATATCACCTTGGTACACTGCTTTCAAACAAAAATGCTTGCTGAGTTTGATGAAATTATGTCAAATTCATAACTGGGAAATTGTGCATCAAATGACCTTTCACCTAATCTTCCTTGGACTTCCAGAGGCAATCTAGAGATTAGAAGTGACCTTTCACAATCTGACCATGACCTAGGACACTGACTGTAGTCCCACGTTCAAAAGCATTGCTGCATACTAAAGTTGGTGCATGATAGGCAATGAAACCATGCAACATAGTCCATGAGTGATTACAAAACATGAATCTCACAACTCTCTAAATTACCTTCTATCAAATTATTGATAAATTTCTGGTTTTCACCAAAATGCAAAATAACTCATTGTGTTCCTGACATTAAAATCAGAGGTTTATTGACTTAAGTTGCAGCATCAATTGTAACATAAGTTGTAACATAATCAAGCAAAGGCATTCCTTTTCTAAGTCTTTTTTTTTTCTTTTCAAACCAATGGAAGGGTTGCAGAACAAAAATATCTTCATCTCATCTATAAGGTATGTGGTTGAGACTAATGTTACTGCTCAAAGAAAATTTGTGAAACTTTCAAATTCCTTAACTCTAATATCTTTTGAATAATCTTAAGGAAAATTTCACTAGGCCAGTCATTTCTAATTACGATATTTACTGAATCAACATGAACAATGAAATCTGTATGCTTGTATTAACCAATACAATTTAAAGCACATTTGTACCGGGAATGCTTTGAGTCCTATTCTGTTTTTTCTAACAAAACAAATAGGGAAAAACTGCAAACAAAATTCAATGTGTTTCAACATGCCTTTCAATCACACTTTTGCAACAATTGATAATTGTACCCTTCTTTCATCGGGTAGGTTTATTTCTCTTTCATATCTTCTCATATCATTTTCTATCACTTTCTGACACTGAATTGTTGCATTTGGGGCTATTCACATTGAACATGAAAATTCTACAAAGAAAAAAAAACAACAACTACACTTAACTTACCCATGTCACCATGTCTATTCCTAAAATGCCACAACATTTGCATTTTTCACTTCATCTGTGTCTAAAGCGTTATTTTACTTGTAAAATTGCACACTGAGAACAAATAGTCACATATAACTGTTAGAATTACTGAACTACATTTACAGGTTATACAATGTACATGATTTATATAGATGTACATGTACATTTGTGGATGCTGTCCTACAATATTTGGAGGCAAAAAAGTGAAAAAAATGAAAAGATCCTCTTACTTTATCATCAAACAAGTGTAGCATTTTTAATTTGTGCAGATCACACTTGTTGATATCGAAAAACATTAATACAAAAAGATCACTCAAGGTTTACTGTGGTTACAGAATGCACTGCACATTAGAATGATACCAACTCTTTTTCACACATTCAATTAGTCAAATCTGTATCTGTGAGATTTCACACAAATCTTGATTGACTTCAAATAAACATGGCAAAGTACATGTGAGACCAAGGAGGTTCAAGTCACAAAGCTCCTGTCTTATTCCCTTTGATTCTATGTTTGATGCCGCCACTCAAAAATATTTGAAGTATGTGCCAAACTGGAGCTGCCCCACAGACAGGAAAACAACTGATTCATGTGTCATTGCATAATAACCAGCCACTCTCTAAAGAAGATGTCTTTATGACTGTAATTACTGTTTGCTGCCCTTTCTTATAAGCTTATAAACTTTCTTATACAGGTGTACATACTAGTACAGACATAGGGATGTGTGAATAGAAATTGCACAAAGTTTGATGAAATGAAAATCAAAATTACTTGACTTTACATGTCTTTACACTTATCTAACATATAAATGAATAAAGAACCGTACCTGAAGATTATACCTTTTCAGTTTCATTTCTCAGAAGTGATCAGAAAAATGATAAGATCTTTAGATTTTAAATGCCAAATTCTAAATACTTTAACAACGTACAGCTAAGATTTACAATTTTGGCTTTGTACATATTTCTGGCAGGATTTCCTTTTGTTTAATATGCTATATCATTAGCTGAAATTTAATTTCATTCAGCAGATATACAAGCAAAACATAGCCAGCATTATGTTAGCATTCAAAATTAATTTTCATATTGCTCAGAAGGACAGCGGCATCAAACCCTGATCATCCAAGGCACAACTGCACCTTAGAGTTCTTTTGTGCATCCAAAGAAAATTAATAGCTTTGCAACTGATTGACAAATTGCCCTCACTTGACGTAAATTAATAAAAATTAACAGCTGTTTGAACAATTACAGCCAGTTGAACTCCAGCTCTTCAACCTCCTTGGTGAGACTAATGTGGACTTGGACTTTGTGTAGGGGACTGACCTCGTCCTGCTGTGTGAGGTCCATCTCATGGTGGCAGTCATGGGCCATCTCTTTGTGTAAGGACTGCAATGGGGGCATCAGCCATAAGGCAATGTCTTCTGTCAGAGGCATGGGCTGGCACCAGTCTCTCCCACAACCTTGGTCCAGGCTTGCCTCAAGTAGCTGTCTTATTGGTGTGCTGCTACACCAGTCTGGTTGTGTCAGTCAGGAAAGCAAAGTAATGAGCATGTGATAAACATACAATAGTGCTCATAATGTAGTGTCAAAGTTGATTGTGTGAAATACTCAATGCTAAAAACCTACACTGAATAATGAACTCTTATCTGCAAAGCATGCCTTTAGAAACACATGAGCAACATACAATGTGTAAGTTGGTGCTCAAAAGTTACTGACAAAGTTGATTATATTTTACAATTCACACATACAAATGAAAACATTAGTGTGTTCTTACTTGTATACATACAAATTTCAAACCATATTTTCTGCTTCCATAGTTTCATACACGGATTGACAGTAACATAATACCAGAAGGTAAACGATTTGAAAAACGGTCATCTACAAATTTGTACTTCCAGCAACAACTGTCACTTATGTCTATCTTTAGTTCATTCACCTTGAGTATGATACAGAGATCCATTCATTCCATGGAGCATTGAAAGTATTTTATTTTGAATAGGCATGATCAAAACTTTCAGTGGTGATAATGCAAGTAATAAACCCTTCAATAATAATCATACACCTATAACACTATCAAGAGCAGATCCATGCTGCAAGTTAGAAGGCAAATCACAGTTATAATCACCTATAGTTTACTGCCTGTTATACTACCATCAAACACTAGCACACAATTGGAAATTCTACACATGATGCACCACACGTTACCCCGGAGTACCGTTGTACCCCGGGGTACCACGTTGTGTAGCGCCACCTCACGTCCACTCGAGGACAGCCGCAGAGAAATGCATACACTGTGTGTGCATGTACATAGTCATTCCCATGCCACTGCATGTTATACTATGCATGCATGGTACGCTGTGCTAGCAACAGCATGTGCTTCAGTGCAGTGCAGTGTGGTGCAGTGCAGTGGCTAGCGCGCGCTAGCTCCAGCACCAAAATAATTTCCCACTTTTTGGCACCCAGGGTACAACCTTTAAAAAAAAAAAGATAATTCAACAAAATGGCTGATTTTTATTTGGTACCCTGGGATACCATTTATGTCATTACATGTAGAGGAGTTCACTTAAGAAATAAAAGAAAAAACAAATAGATTTTATCATACCTTGATTGACGATTAACTTCTCATTGGGACATAAGTTCAGCAAATTGGCAAGTCTTGCCCAAAGTGGCTGGGAACTCTGCAGCAAAAAGTGAATGAGACAGTGTGATCCTGCTTAAACCCTGATCAACAATTTGCAAAAACTTACATCCATAGACATGAAAGATACCAGACATGAGATTTACCTGTTGGAAAAAAAAAATGGAAGTGACATGAATCAAGGTCATTTACATTGCTGTCAGGATCAAGGGCACAAGAAATTGGGAGTTGTTTCATATTTGCAATACTGATTTCCTCAATTTTTGTCTTTGTTTATAACCAATTTTTCAAAAACAGTCACACATGTATCTGATGACATTTACAAACAAATCCAAATATGTGCATTAGTCACAACTAATAAAAACATAAAAAAAGGACACCTAAGACATCATGGGCAACAGGTAAAATATTGTAGAGAAATGGTGGCAAAATAGTAGCTAGATGTGTGGGCATATTCCATAAACAATGCTCACTCAAGGAAACATTGGCAACATGCCTATAATAGAAGTCTAAGAGTTGACACTTCAAGGTAACTTGGCTTGGAATCAGATCCACCATCAGAGTACTATGAGAGCAATTTGACTGCAGCATGCAGCTGACTGAGATGCCTCTGCCTTCTGGCACAATCACTGTATACAGATATGGACTGCTTTTCTGGATCTTGTTGATATTATTACCCCAGGGGCAATGATATAAAAAATGCCCCCAAATAAAAACAGTCTTTATCTGTTTTTTAAAACCAAATGAAATTGAATTAAATTCTACTTGGTTGATCGCGACCACGCTAGCCACTTTTCATGTCATGATCAGGTGCTGCCATCGATATTTGTACAGTGATTGCATTGGACAATGCGATGGCCACCTCTCACACTGTGGAAGCCACACAAGCATTATGGTTTAGTCTGTGTTTCAAACACCGAATAAAACTGTTATTATGCTGCAAAGCAACAATTTCAGTGGCTGCTTACACATTACATACGGCTGCGATAGAATCTGTGATAGAATTCTCACATTACTAACTGGTATTAGTATCATAGATTATTTTTTTTTAAAAGGCCAGAAATTGTTATCTGCAATGACCTGACCATTTGCACAGTGATTGCATCACAAAGCTCACCACTCATTTTAAACACAAAAGCAAAGTGGTGGGTAGTGGCAGGGAAGCATGACTCCTGCTGAAGCTACGTCTTTATTCACTATGCAGGTTATAGAATTGTGGATGTTGCAAGAAAGGTCATAGTATATTGGGTGTCTCGTTTCCTTCTTTCTCTTGAAAACAGTAATTTGTACATATTTTGTTACTCATGACTTACTTTTTGCAGAAAGTGAACCTGAATGAAATGCACTGTACAGTATCTGATTTCCCTGTGGATGTAGATTCTGATGATGCAGGAAGATTTGGAAAGAAGAGTCAAGGCTAAGGTGTGTGTATGTACTTGTCTGTGTCCAAAAATAGGTCTACAAGGACAATCACGCATTCAGAGATCCTCATAGAGGGGCAGGCCTGGTGCTGCAGGGGGCCAGTGGGGCAGGTAATACACTGCAGTAATACCTAGCCAAGGTGCTACAAACCCACTTGCTCACTTATCTTGGGTAACTGAATGTGACTGCTAGGTGAGTAACATAAATGGGTACTTGCTGGTTCAAGGTACAGGCCGGTGCCTGCATGCCTCTTTTGCCAAAGTGGGAGAATTATCTTTTGTACTGCCCTGACAACCACAATCAGGAGAGAACAGTCTGATAAGGTGGGTATAAAGCCCATAAACTGTTTACAAAATATATTTTCATTATATTATTCCAGTAGTTTTGTCTCTCTCCCAAACTTGGGGTTTGCAAGGCATGGAGAATCACCTGTAGTCAGTTAGCCACTGTCCTGGCTGAGAAGGCTACGTTGCCCAGCTAGCAAGGGAGCCAGAGGACCTGTGGATCTCACATGTCAAATGCCCCGGAATGCAAACAGGCAGAGACAGACACTGTGAAATGATCTACAGACACCAGGCACCTTGGTTGGTTGCCTGAAATGACGCCTCTTCTATTTTTGCTTGTAAACATGTGTCTAGTCACAGTTTTTGCTCAACAGGGTGCAAAGAGTTGGAGGTACTATGAATCACTGTCTAACAGGTTCACCACTAAGTAGTCTTGTGTTTTGTTTGTTTTTCTTTTTTTCTAGTGGATTTCTTTGCCTTGTGGTAAGAACATGCACTCACTTGTAACAAGCAATTAAGCCTCTGTCCAATTATTTCAGCTGTATACAGTATACAGCCTGTGCAGCCACAAATTGTTCAGCGACACTCTAAATGAGGTCCTGTCAGCTGCCCTTCAGTGACTTTCAGTACATTACCAAGTGTCTTTGCACTCTTATACAAAAAACAAAAAACAAAAACCCACAAAAAAAGCTTGCGACCTCACGTGAATAATATCGCAGGCACACATACACAAACACACACGTGTGCTGACCCAGAAGACTGCTGTGACAAGAGTTGCGCTGGCCAAGCTACCGTAAAAGTGGACATTTTCACATTGTTGAAAATTTCACATTTCACATAATCAGAAACTAGCGCAAATATAAAAGCACACAAATATTTTTGCCTCTTATAATGTTCCAGTAGTATACCTTGATTCCGCTGAATTAAAAGCACACAAAACTCATCTTACCAGGCCCAGCTCAAAAAATTACTCACACAAAAATATCCACTTTTACAGCATACTTTCCAGTTTTGCTCTTTACTCTAAATTCAACAGGATCATGATACTCAACACACGGAACACAAGCTGTCTTTCCCTTGAAACTGAAAAAGTCTGCATCAAGATCAGTCTCATTCTGGGCAAACTACAGATCATTTGGCCACCTGGAAAAAAAAAAAATTTAAGGGCAAGCCCTATCAGTGGATAAGACCATGTTTCTAACCTTACAGGTTCCCAGTTCAAGTCAGTTGGCAACAGCAGCAGTACTCTCTTGCATGGATGTTTATCCATCTGAATTGTTCAGCCCTTCACTAGAGACTTACAACAATTGGTCTTGTCACTGCTTGCCCTAAGTGCTTTTAAATTGCTCCTTAATGGCCACATTTGAAGATCCATACTCAAACTCAAACACAAATGAAAGTGGCAAAACTAGCTGGCAATGATCAAAAATTGACTGGTTCTATGAATTGACTAGAAATGTTGCTATGGTGACTGGTACACCTTGGTCATATCACGTTATTCTCCCATAGGTCTGTTGTACATCTTGACAGAGTGAGATGACAGTTTCACTTTGACTGGTAAAAAATTAAAGGGTCCTCTTTGAAGGTTTGACAGGACAATCCCAAATGTGTTTAGTATTGATGTATTTCTTGAACCAGATTACATTTGGATGGCAAGATTGCTTTAGAGAGCAAGTATTCAGGAATTTGAGCATATTTACTTGACCCTTGCTCTTTGACCCCATGACCACACCTTTTTTTCAAACCACCACTAACTAGTGATATCTAATTTTAATGACAATACTTTGAGCTATTTTGAAAAATATGGGAAACCAACTGAGACATTTTAACATTATGATTTA
The DNA here is from genome assembly GCF_964275005.1 of Diadema setosum. Lineage (NCBI taxonomy): Eukaryota > Metazoa > Echinodermata > Echinoidea > Diadematoida > Diadematidae > Diadema > Diadema setosum. Next base: position 16,951,709 of record NC_092691.1, read on the forward strand.
ACCTTTGACCCCATGGCCCAAATCATTTCCTAGAAAATCCAAATAATAGTGCAGAAATACATATACATAGCTTAATTAAGTGTTCATATGTGTGCACAGAGTAATTTTCAAGGTATGGAGGAAATACTATAAATTTCAACATTGATTAGCTGATATTTTTTTTTATTTTCATCTGACATTTGACCATCGAACTTTGACCCCATGACCCCAAAATTCTTAAGAGAATCATTGTCAGGCAGTTGATGCATCTATATATATATAAGTTTTTGAAAATAACTTGAGCCATTTCCATGATATGGAAGGGGAAAAAAAAGTGAAATTTTAAAGGTCCTGTTTACCTTTGGGAGTAGTGATTTAAAAAGTGTTCAAGATATCACTTTTGATGCATATGTGTTGGTCAGTTGAATTTGAAAACATCCTACCATATAAATTTTTTGCAATAAAGCCTAAAATATAAGGAGATATCACTTTTTTTCTCATTAAACCCTGACTGTAGATGGTGTAGTCTGGAAACATTTTTATTATAACTATTGTTCACATTTTGTATATTCAACAGTACTTAACATTGATTATACAAGTTCAAATTTTTACATTGGTTGTTTCTATCCCAACGTCATATTTTAGAACTATTTTGAAGCACTACTGCTGGGTTTTTGTTTCATCTGCAAATGGTAAATCATGCCTTTAACATTTTCATGTGACCTTTGACCCAAAAATCAAAAACTATCCCAGGACTGGAGAATGTTTACCTGGTAATACATGTATACAATAAGAGATATGGAGAAAAGAGTGAAATTTTAAGAATCTAACCTTGAACTTTGACCCTGAGCACCAACAATTTAAGCGGCACATCGTCCTCAAATACATACATAAGCTGAATTTCACATGGATTCTTCACACAGTTCTCAAGTATGCTGTCCACAAAATCAACTAGAAATGTCCATTGCCCCGCAATGCAATTGTATCCCATGGCACTAGCAGCAGCTTTTGTTTCATCTTCACATTTGAGCGAGAGACAAATATTCCTCCCCTTCTTCAAACATAAAGGTGAATATTGTGAAGACTAGGCGCAGCTTCACAAAACAATATTTATGTACATAGATTAGAGTATAATGCATCTGCATACAAAATTCATAAGTACTATCTGGAGATATGTCACCCACATGCAGAGTGGCTACAGGATAGCCGCTAATGCCCCAGTCACACAGTTGCTCAAACAATGCTCTGCGTCTAGCGTTGCATCGTAAAAAGTGTAATTTTTTTACCCTATAAGAGACGAAACTCTAGGGGCAGCACTTCCAAGATCAATAGACTTGTAATTATATCATGGTACAGCTTCGTACCAAATTTGAACATAGTCTGTCAAGAAAAGTAGCCTACAGAGCGCACACAAACCATCCATCAACAATATGTCCTTTGACCCTATAAAAGACGGAACACTGGGGGTGGCACATCCAAAATCTTTCGACTTGTAGCTCATATCATGGTAGACCCCCATACCAGATTTGAACAAAATCCGTTAAGAAATGAAGCCTATAGAGCGCACACAAACCATCCACCAACAATATGACCTTTGACCCTATAAAAGACGAAACACTGGGGACAGCAGAGTTACCTTGAAGGGAAAGACGTCTGACCTACCGACACATGCTTTAGGCTCCTGACCTTAGAGCTAAGGATGTTTGACAGTTTAAATTTCTGACAAATGAATAGTCTTATGGATCATGAAAAGGTGATTCTGTTGATCCAAACAAAAATATATTTTAAATAAGCAAGATTATTATACATACAAGCCACTTTTTTGATACAATAAAACCATGTATCAATATTCCTGCAAGGGGTTTGCTCAATGACATACAATATTGTTAGCATACCTGTCCTATGCATTTTACATTACCCGTATCAATGGAGAAAAAGAGTACAATATTGTTTCCAATATTGTACTCTGCTGTCAATATCGCACTCAAATGTTTCTTTATACGCGTGCGCAGTATCGCTTGCAAAGAAAGCGAAGTGCAGTGGCATTGCGCGATGAGGTTGAGAAATGCATGATGAGGTTGAGAAATGCCATAGGAGTACACGTAAATCGTCTGTGCTCTCTGCGGCAGTCGCTCGCTGATATGCATGTACTGTACTGTACTGTGTGTAGATACACGTCCGTATACAAAGTTGAAAGGTTAGATTTTGTGAACGATATAATGGTGAGTGAAACCCTTTTTCATTTTTTTTTTTTTTTTTGAAATTCGTGGAAAGTGGTTTGTATGTATAACAATAATAATACTGGATTTCTTTCGTGGTATATCAGATATATTGCATTCATCAACATGAATATTGCACTCGTCTTCGACTCGTGCAATATTCATGTTGATGAATGCAATATATCTGACATACCACTCAAGTGCATCCTATATTATATAAATATTTTGTGTTGTAATCACAATATTTCAGTTTTGAACAACCAGAATGCAACACAGCATGTATATATACATGAGGTGCACATATGGACTCCTGTTCCATAAAAACATGTGGAAAGTTGTCTGCAGAAGATGGGCAAGTGCGCAGGAGATAATGAGATGCTCCGGCTAAGCTTGCTTGATTGCTCAGTAGCAATGATTATCCAGCAATGATTATTGCTAGGCTGCCTGCCCACCTAATGTCTGCCCTGCCTGGCCCACCAGCCCTGGTCATGGCCCTGATCATGAGCTCAAGGTCTGCATGCACAACATAAGATAATCTGAATCATGTTTGATGATTTCATGCTCTCTCCACCTTTCCATGATCATTCAACACATTGTTGTTGTTGTTGTTGTTGTTGTGTGTTTGTTTTTTGTTTTTTGTTTTTTTTGTTTTTTTTTGGGGGGGAGGAGGGGGAGACAAACAATTAACTTGAACTTAATACAACTGCAAAACCACAAATGTAATGGTATGTAAACACACACACACACACACACACACACACACACACACACACAAAGAAACATGTGCAGGACTACCATAGGGTTTACGCTCCTAGATACTATGCAGGAGCATATGTGTAGGCTATTGTGGATGCGTATGGAGATGGCATGTATACCTCTAATTAGGCTTTTCACACATGATGGGTAATGTGTACACACAAAAAAACATTGCTCTGCACACACTGAGCTGTGTACACATGGCATACATGTCATCAGGCACTTATGCTATGAAACCAATGGTATTTCACTTTGAAGAGATACTGTATACACCATATATTTCGCGAGTCTAAATTTTCGCAAATCAGGAATTCTTGATGATTTCGCGAGTGGTTAAATTCGTGACCGTGGAGTCCTGTACTGAACGGAGAAGTGTACACGCATACGTCACATTCACATCAACTATTGAAAGTGCTGTCAAGAGCACACATGAAAAAAATGAGATGGAAATGTAAGGTCAGCTGCTCCCTTTTTTCTTCAAGTCTAAACTATAAACCAGCTGTTTAACTCTCCACAGCAGAGATACATAAATATTTTCATTTTTCAAGAGCAATTGTCTAAGGAGATAACAGAATATTATACCACTTTGTACCTGAGCTGTCTTGATGATGAAGTCTTCATTCGTTCGCAGCCAGTCAGTGAGGATCTTCACCACAGGAAGCAAACCCTCTTCTGTCAGGATCTCCATGAGGACAGGGACTGGGATCTGACCAGTGCCAGCAGCAGGAGAACCCTGTGGCTGGACCGGGGGCCCCTCATCTTCTGCCTTCGTTTCTGAATGTAGACAAGGAAAGTCATCACTGTGACAAGCTATCACAACAAACCAAACCTTGCACTGGGCTGTAGCATTGATAGTCTTATAGCAAGATTAACACTATCATAGTACACCTTTATAAACTTGGGACAAAAATGGAACCCATACAAATGTTCTGAAAACTACCAATCAAAAGAAAAGTGAGAGTGTACAGGAGAGACAGCAGGAGATCTCTGTATGCCTCAAACAGAAAGATAGCACAATGTAACGTCATGATGTTGATGTAGACTACAAGTTCAGACAATTGCCATCTTTCCCTCTCATAACCTGTCAGAAAATATAGATTAAAATCTAACATGCCAAGTCACACTTTTATAGCTGAGACCTTTCTTTTATCAAGCATGGCATTGTATGATAACCGTATGTACCAAGCAGAACTTGAATAGAGTCTTGGCCTAGAGGTATACTTTACAAATAACAGAGCTTCCTCTGAAAGATCAGCTTCACTTCACAATGATCACTTTCTCTGCCCAAAATCTGAACAGAAACACATAAAGATTAAGGACAGACTTGATTTGTCATGAAGTAAACAATGACAATCCATATCTTTTATCTTGGACACCTAGTGTTTACTCAATATGATCTAAAATTTGATCAGTACTGTCCACTTGTAAGTATTCAAAGCTACATTAGATTACTTTTTAGAGTTGAAAACACTGACCTTTCAGAATTTGACCATGGCCCTCCAACACTGACCTTCAACAGAATCTTGCTCAATCCAATTCAATGAAATTTCCCAGAACACTTAATGTGTATCATACTATACAAAATGACAATATGACAAGTTTTAAAGGCATAATTTACCATTTGCAGATGAAACAAAAACCCAGCATTAGTGCTTAAAAATAGTTCTAAGATTTGAGTTAGGGATAGAAACACCCACTGTAAAAACTTGAATCTGTATAATCGATGTTTAGTGTTGTTACATACACAAAATGTGAACAATAGCTATAATAAAAATGTTTCCAGACTAAACCGTCTACAGTTACGGTTTAATGAGAAAACACTGATATCTCCTTATATTTTAGGCTTTATTGAGGAAATTTTATATGGTAGGATGTTTTGTGATATAACAGACCTACACATATGCATCAAATGTGATATTTTGAAAATTTTTGAAATCACTGCTCCCAAAGGTAAACTGGACCTTTAAGTCACTGCACAAGTAGAGGAATCTGAGAGCTTAATATCGACACTGAATCCTACCCTTCATTATCATTTGCCTCAAATCTACACTACCAGCTATTCTGTTTTACAACAATAAAATATAAAAATTACACACTATTGCATACATGATGTTAGACTGAGCGTCACTTCAAAGGCACCACTGCTTGATGCAGGAATAGTCATAAGGCTTACTATGTGATGAAGCAACTGTGTTGTCACTGATCTCAGCAGTTTCTCCAGAAGTCTCTTGGCTCTCTGGTACATCTCTGCTAAGCTGTACTTGTGGGCTGCCCATTTCCTTGGTGTAGGCATCGAAAGTGGGGGCAAGTTTGATGTTGCGCCTACCGGGAGGAGTGTGGCTAGGACCGGGTGGTGCTATGAGGCGAGATGAGATATCCTCCACCAACTTGTCACTGACTCCACCAAGAATGCCTTCGGGAGTGGGGCTTGGGTGAGAGGGCGGTTCCTGCTAAGGTACAAAAGATACTTTTTATATCTATAATGCTCATCAGTTATCCCAACTCAAATAAAAAAATACTACAAAAAAAAAAATGATTGTCACAGGGATTTTGTTTCATCCTTACAAGGGGCTTAAATTACTGTAATATGAAAATCAAGATCTGAATAAAAAATTGTTTGGAGTTTTTCTATTTGTGATTTTTACCCAAGTTATTTGGAAAATCTATATCCTACACACTGTTGTTGCAAATATGTTGATTCCTTTCCTACCCACAAGAAGATCCAAGACAATGCAAGTGTTGAGTTACCAACAGGACATCTCCCTAGGTAATTACCCAACATCAATTCATATTGAGTGAATAACTCGGCCATGAGATGGCAAAACAGTGTATCTACTTGCAATACGTTGTTTTGCAAAGTTCATGTACGACGCTTGTTGAGAAGGGGCAAGCGCATTGCTGCTTATGTTGTTTTGCCAACAAAATTATAACAATTTCCACAGGGAGGGGGTGTCATATCTCACTCACAGACTGCGTTCAGATTTCAAGTTTTGTTTCAGAGTTAGATTACACTAAAACAAACTGAAATATGTCACTAAGTCAATTTTCATAATTCGTGACATATGATGCATCACGCATTACCCCAGAGTAGTAGCACATCTCACTGTGTGTGTGTGTACATAGTCATTCCCATGCCACTGCATGTTATACTACACATGCATGGCACGCTGTGCTAGTAATAGCGTGCAGTGACTGCAGTGCAGTGCAGTGCCAGTGCAGTGCAGTGCAGTGCAGTGCCAGTGCCAGTGCAGTGCAGTGCAGTGCAGTGCAGTGCAGTGCCTAGCGTGCGCTAGCTCCAGCACCAAAATAAATTCCACTTTTTGGCAACCCAGGGTACAACCTTTAAAAAAAAAATAATAATAATTCAACAAAATGGCTAATTTTTATTTGGTACCGCGAGATACCATTTATGTCATCATATGTTGTTTTGCCATCTCAAGTCCAAACTTTCACATTACTTGTCTACAAACCTCTTGGGTGTGAGGCTTTCCACTAGTCTCCTCATCTTCTAGTTCGAGCTCTTGACTGTCCATGAAGTACTCACTGTCAGACTCAGCAACCAGGGCATCACCACATCCCTCCCCACCTGACTCAGAGCTCCCATCAGTATGGGCCCCTCCAACACCCTGCTCCCCTTCACTCAGGTCCGAATCCTCGCTGGTGTCGGCGCCCAAGCCAACTCGCTTTCGCCGCCTGCGCATCGCTTTCAGTGCTGCCTTGGGCTTCAGTTTCTTCTGCTGTGCCTTCTTGGGGGCCAGTTTGACGGTACCATCGCTGTCCATCTCTGGATTGGCATCCTGAGTGATGGTGTTTGCAGGGCTGGCTCGACCATTACTAGAACCGTCTGAATCTGGTGATGGAATTTGACAAAAAACGGATGAAGTTTAATCTCTTTATTTTAAATATGAATATCTTACAGACAGACTTTCCTCAGCTTTCACACTATACTCATTTGATGAATTTGACTATACTATGTGAAATATCTCTTGAGTTGTAGAGCTTATGATTTTGCAAATTTGAACTTGATTTTGGACTCAAGGCCTTTAAATGATTCCGATCACATATCTTTAAATGTCTGGAAGTGTTCCATAATACATACTCTTCAAATTACAATTCAAAAATTCAACACTGTAATCAAGTTTGGTAAAGACTCCTCTCTGCCCCCCCCCCCCCCCAATAAGAACATCCAAAAAGAAATCAATAAAAAAAAAAATAAAGTGATCTGTTTATCAGGTCTCTTGGAAAACTACATATATATATATATCTAAAACATCTTAGGAAGAAACATATCTGGTTTTTCATGTAAATAGTAAAATTGGGCCCATGAACCAGATGTTTAGTAAAAGTTATCATTTGCTACATATGATGAGTTTCAAATTCTTAGTTGGAAGAGAAACAGGCTAGTTTAAATAAATTACCATTAGCATGCACTGTGGCTGCAGATGTCTGCTCTGGGTACATCTTTCTGTAGACTGCATTGTTCAGCTTCTCACACAGGTGGTTTAGGGTGTAGGACAGCAGAGCCAGTGTGAATACAACGGCTGTAGATGTCTGCTTGGAACCTTCACAACAACAACAAATGAAACAAGAGAACATCACTTGTGCGGTAACTATCAATAATTCTAGGAAAGCTATCTTGGTTGGTAATAGCTTCCAGCAGACATCACACAAAATGAGGTACAATAACTTCTTAGGATAAGAAGCACAAACAAACGATTGCCTACAGACAACAACACAAACACATACAATATGCATAACTTGTATAACATATTTTATCCATAAGAATTCTGGCACAAGCTCAACAGGCCTAAAACTATGTGCTGAATGGGCAAACTAGAATTTGTTTTGATGATGTCAGCTAACTGAGTTCCCCTTTTTTGTCTTGCTACCTGCTTTCTGTAGTCTGTAGGTGCTCATGAGTGTGAGGGCCACCAGCTTGAAGACCACATCATTAGAGAGGTACCCTTCTCGGCCATCCTCTGACCGTGTATGGCCCTGCCCCATCCCAGGACCACCATTGCCTATAGTGGCAGCACTGTGCAGCATGCACTGATGAAATCCCAGAAGCACGTCCTGGCACAGGGATGGTAAGTTGTCAATGCCGGTCTTGTTGCTGGGCTGGAACAGTTCCTGCAGGTACAGGAACCGGATGAGGAACTGCTTGATATCCCGTGGCCTTTGAAAAGATAAAGAAATGGGCAATGACAAAAGGAATAGTTCACCACATTTCATAACAATCATGTTTTTGTGTATCAATAGTCAATGACAAGCCACATCTGGACAACATAATATCACTATTTTGCTGCTCCATATACTTTTTGCACAGTCAAGGCTATCATCCAAAAGGAATTTTTCCATGTTTCTTGAATGAAAGGAATCATACTTAACTAGTTGGAACTTACACAGATTAAACAGTCTGTGCAACTCAAATACCACTACTTTTGTTCTAAACAAATTTCTTTGATGCAAATTCTCCTCTTAATGGAATGTGGTAAATGTCAACATGTCACCTCATCAAAGGGCTGCAGTGCTATGTATTGGCTTCATAAATGTTTTCTGATGGATTCAGGTGCATGGCCTTATGACATAATATATTTGACTTCAGGGGCCTGTCTTCAGACACACTCAAAAATTTTACAATATAAATGTGTCTCTACAATGCTCACTTGCAACCATCCATCCTCAGTTCTATGAGTAAACACCGAGTTAGTGAAGGGGGCCTCAAAACAACAGACTTAGCGATACCACTACATACTATTTCTATCCATACCAAAGTTTGCAAGCCTGTCCCGATCAGAATAAAACAAAATGTTCCCCCGCAAGTTCCTTTTACCTCTGTAACTCTGGAGGAAGGTCTGGGCTAGAAACTGTTGACAGTTCATGGTATCGCTTCTGGTTCCTCTCAAATATCTTCTCTAGGTTGGCAATGGCCCCATCAAACCTCAAGTCAGACAACCAGCTGTGCGAAAGCAATATTGATGACAAAGATTTTATTATCAGATTGAGCAAACTGATATGATGAAGAAGTGTCAAAAGTCATACTCTGCTATCACTCTATGTCAACCTCACGGAATTTGTTAGAAAAACCTATCAATATTTCCCTTAACCCTATTCCAACTGGGGGGGGGGGGGGGGGGGGAGGGAGGGGGGTCAAATTGACCCCCCTCAACATTTCACGCCACGATTCCGCAACGCGCAAAGACTTTGCCGCGTCATTTCATGACTTTTTTCATTGAAGTCTCCCGCATATTTTGAGACCAAATTTGCGACAACCGGGTACACTTTCTGAAGTTACGTAATGTTTTGCATATGCATGTCAACCAAAAAAAGACTCAAATTCATGATATCGTGTGCAAATCCAATGCAAATTGTGTTTTTTTGTTAAATTGATATAAATTAGATTATTTCAACTTTAAACCATTGAAATTAATCAATTCTAATGTACATAAGCTTGAAAAAGTGCCTGCAACAGTTTTTGGCAAAAAAACAATAGACAACAAAAGGTCGAAAAAACAATAAAATATATAAGAAATTAACAAACCAATAAAAATCAAAAGAAATCGATTTTGATTTTAGCTATTTTTTTACAAGAAATTGTTCGATGTATCTTGAGGAACTCTGACACAAAAATTTAGGGATCCTTCAGTCATTTTAATGGAATCATAGATGAAAATATGCTTTCATGCATATAATTAATTTACTAAAAATAGAAAGCCAATATTTTTCTTTTGTATGACCATGTAATCTTGTAGTTGACATCCGGCTCTATCTTCAGGCAAAATTTTGCGGCGATCGCGTGATCGGCGGCCGAGATCTGAAGGGGGGGTCAAATTAACCCCCCCCAGTAAAAACTTGGTCTCAAATAGCCCAGTTAAAATAATCATTACCAGTTAATTCATCACCTTTGCACTTATTCTTTCAGAAGAAGTCAATTATTACAAGATGAAGCTTGATAAGAACTTAATTACGGTCTTGACTATGGTTGAACTATAGTTTGTGAAACATAAACAAACCAAAAAAGAAACAAGAGACCCGCGGGTGTAGCGCTCACCTGAGTATCGCAAGTTCACCTTTCACGCAGTCACTAATCTAAATTATTCACAGCTCTACCAAAATTTGACCAGGCATTCTCAAGTAGAAGATGAAACTGTACAATAAGGGCCAAAATTTTTTAAGATTCCTTAATTTGGGGGGATTGGGGCCCCCTGGGGCCCTCTGGGTGGGGCATGGTGCCCATTTTGATAAATTGAGATCCTGACCCCCTAGGGATGCTACCTGCCAAGTTTGACGAAAATACATCATGAGGTTTTCAGGAAGAAGATGAAAATGTACAATTCAGGTCCCCTTTTGGACCTTCCCAACCACCCCCCCCCCCCCCCAAAAAAAGGGGCACCCCTTGATCTCCTACGAACAAACTTGAAAATACAGTCATTAATGTACTCACTCATAGTATTATCTTACCTCTATAACTTCTGATTCTAGAGAAGATTTTTAAAGATTCCTTCATTTTGGGGGTTTGGCCTCCTGGGTGGGGTATGGTGCCCATTTTAAGAAATTGAGATCTTAACCCCCTAGGGATGCTACCTGTCAAGTTTGGTGAAAATGGGTCATGGGGTTCTCATGAAGAAGATAAAAATGTACAATTTAGGCCCCATTAGGACCCTTCCTCACCCCCCTCCCCTGGGTCCCAGGGGGGGCACCCCTGATTCTGCCATGAACAAACTTGAAACTACAGTCATCAATGTACAAACTCATAGTATTAACTTAGCTCTATCACTTCTGGTTCTGGAGAAGAAGATTTTTACAGATTCCTTAATTTTGGGGGGTTTGGGCCCCCCTGGGGGCCCCCTGGGTGGGGCATGGTGCCCATTTTAATAAATTAAGTTCCTAACCCCCTAGGGATGCTACCTGCCAAGTTTGATGAAAATCCGTCTCGAGGTTTTCAAGAAGAAGATGAAAATGTAAAAAGTTTACGCACGACGCACGATGCACGACGGACGACGCACGCCGGACGACGCACGCCGGACGAAGGGCGATCGCAATAGCTCACTTGAGCCTTTGGCTCAGGTGAGCTAAAAAACCCTACCTTGTCAATCAAATTATTCTGGAACAAATACACCAGCAGCTCAGGATTATCTTTTAAATTTGCAAAAGCAGTCAAATTTAAGAACTAACCAGGACTTTTCATAACAGTCTGCCCTCAAAAGAACTCCATGATTTAATGTTAAAGTATCAGATGCATTTGATGAAATATTCAAAGAAGTCAAAGAATACATGAGTTATTGCACAATGAGACAGTTAAAATTTGACCACCATCCTAGTCAATGAGCTCTACAAGGTGTCTGTGTGTTGTTGGGTTTTTTTTCTTCCAACAGCCAGATAGAATCACGCTGCCATGCTTTGCCTTTTTTTTTTTTTTTCCCAATGGCTGAATGACAATTCTGTAATTACTTCCTAAAAACTTGTATGGAAAAGCCCACAAACTGTACAGAATCATGACTCCTTCACTGCCATGATACCCAAGACCAACTTATTGTGCATATGGCACAAACAACAAAATGGATGGTGTCAGCTGAAATATACCAAACACTTGCTGGTTTGCTGCTGAAGTACCAAGCATTGGTTGGTACATGCTGCAAAATGAGTAGGTATGGTATGGGTGAAGTAAGCTAAGCTACAATGGACAAGACTAATGGCTTTTCTCCATTGTGGTACATTCACATTAAAGTCATGTGACTCCAAGTACTCTGTACTTCATTAACATATCAAACAGTGATTTCATATAATGAACTAATACCCTTGACAGACTCCTACTTTATGTTTGTTTCATGTTTTCTAGCAATGTCTCTTCCATGACACAATTCTGATTTTAATTTCAAAGGCTTTTCTCAACTTTTCATGCTCTTTCCTCTCCAACTCTATCTTAACCCGTTGAGGATGGATTGATTTTGCTACGACACGCATTTCCCATAGACACCTGCCCGAGTATACTCGGGACTCGTCCTCAATGGGTTAATTTCTCTCTTAGTCTCTGTTGCCCACTCTAATGCTGAGATATTGGAGCATCGTATAAGACAATACTCACCATCTCATGTAGTGATAGGCTGCATTGACCCCCTGATAACTCATGCCTGCCAGCGTCCCAAGCTGGTTGTGAGGCATACCCATGGCAGGGTTGACGATGAGGGCCTGGTGATAGAAGCGCTCAGCCAGGAGGTGACCGGGGCCCTCGTACTCCTGTCTGTACCTCGCTATAATCCAGACAGTATTGAAAGTTAGTCACTGCAATGTGTAGGACTATCATAGCTTCCATATTACGGCTCATTCCAGTCAGTAGTCCTCTAAAATGTTCCAAAGCAGGAAGCAGCCAAGCTGTACATAAATGTGTCTTGAGCACAATGTGTCGTCGACAATTATTGTATTATATTATATTTTATTTATTCATTCATTCATTCATTCATTCATTCATTCATTCATTCATTCATTCATTTATTTATCTATTTATTTATTTATTTTCAGTGGGGTAGCTCTGCCAGCGGCTAAACACTGTTATTCTCAGAAGCCCTACACATACAATACCGTACATCACTAAATACATACATTGTAAACACATTCAAAAGAAAATAACATAATATACAATTACGGTACAATTACAACATGGCCAGATAGTTGAGTATTGCAGAGGTAAAAAAATACATAAATATATAGACCCACGTATCATCTTGCTTTGAATATTCATACTTGTTTGGAGGAATGTTGAACACTTACTGTGCTTTGGTCACAGACTGGCATGCAGGCTGGAGTCCTTGCTTCAACAAATGGCACAGATGTCTTGAAACTAAATTTGTTATTGAATAGAGATTACTTGATCCTACAAATTCCTATTGCGTCACAATAGCCTTCCTCTTTGGACTACTAAAGGCACATTGCCACACCTTGCCAATCTCCAGCAAGGTCAAGTTTGGATGGATTACTGAATGCTGATGAAAATCTTGAATAGTTAAGTGCCGGCACATAAGACATTATTCCCTGATAATCCAAACATTTTTCAGTATGAAGTATGATTTGGGATGGGAAGGAAAGAGACATTAATGAGTATATTTTGTTTAAATGAGGTATTTTTGTAGATAAACTTCCACATTCAAGCTCACCCAGATCGCCAAGGTATATGAGACATCTCTGACATGCTTTCTGTGCCCAGTCCTTTGCCTTTATGGCATTGGCATCATTACCAATGTCTGCATGAAAAATAAAACAACACAAAAACGAAACAAAAAAGCAACATGAACGATTGTAGGTAGAAGAAAGGAATTTTCCTATTACGATACGGATTCTGGCTCTCAATGTGATTTCTTCTGTGCTGTTGGCTTCAATGCATATGCATTCACACTGAAGATTACAAGTAAACATAGATCAAGAGTGAAATGGGGAAGGAGAAAAAGAAAAATGGAGTTGACAAAATACTGTTCAGGAATATATGACCTGTAAGGTATACTTGTTCTTTTTTTTTTTATAATTACACACAGTGGTAAAAACATGTGAAACAGTTTACACGAGACTCACTTCCTTAGAGATAAAAATATCAAAGGTAAACTGTCCAACACATATACAGTCTGTGTGTACATCCTATGATGCTTTTATATTGATCCACTCCTAAATAAAATGTATTGCCTTTTTATATACATTGATATGTTTTGTACTTTGCATTTGTTGGTTTCCTCTCACTTTCATTTTTTCCCCAACATCTTTGTACACCATGTTTAGGGCTTGCTGCTTGTTCAGATACCCCCCCCCCCCCTCCCCACCCCCACCCCTCATGCTGTTGCTGTTTTACTCTTTTTCCCATTCTTTATCCTTCTGTTGTTCCTGATCTTGTTTGATGTTACCTTCTATTCATCTTTATCCTTCACAGGTTGCCCTCAATGATCCTTGGGATCATCACTGGCCCACTTCTGTCTTTTATATACTCACCCCCTTGCTTTAATCCCTCTTCCTTACCCATTTGGCTCCCTGCCTTTGACCTCTAACCTACTCCTTTTGTTTTCATTGTTCCATGTCCTGAGCCCTCCTCAGACTGTGCTTGTTGCATGTAGTCCACATAATTGTGATTGCTTTCCTTACATGTCTGCCATTTTGCCTCTGACAAAGATTTTGCTAGGATCAAAAGCTCAGGTCCCCTTTGACTCAATCATATGAAAAATAAAAGCCTCCATTTGAAAGGTTGTTGCTGCAAAAGCACCACACATATACTGCAAGCAATAGGTAAGCTTTTCAGGATATGATACACAAAAAGGTTTTATTTCAAAGATTTAGCCATTCTCCCTCTTTAAAGCTTGACTCTTTGTGTGCCACATAACTTAACAACTGCCACACAAAGATTGAATGATATTACTCATCACAGCACTTCAATATTTTACAGTGAAGTAGACCAATAAGTAGGGCTGTAGTTTTTAGGAATAGTGAACATATAGTGAACATATTTTATTGTATTGCAGATAAAAATAAAATATTGTGCTATTCATAGTTTTGTTTGCATGATACATCTTGTGAAAGTGCTCGTATTGCTATTAAAGTATGGTTTCCAAACTCAGAGATGCCAACCTCATAAACAACAGTGCAGTATTCCAAGGGATAAAAGGCATATCTTTGTTTGGAAAATCCTATTTTTACCTTTTCTGCAATAGATATTTGTAATAAACCAATTTGGGGAAAACAGTATTTTCCAAGAAACTTGCACTATCTTTGGAAGAAAAGCAGCACAAAATATTGCCCCCCCCCAAAAAAAAAAAAAAAATAAATAAATAAATAAATAAATAAAAAGGAGGAAAAGTTGGCATCTTTGCAAGCAGTATGGTGTCCACAAGTTTTAGTTGTTCCACTGTACCACAATCATGGAAAATCACTACAATCCGTGTTGGTTTGATGTTCTCAAAACTAGAGGCCTGTAAACTGCAAGCACGCCCATAGGTACAGGTAGCTGTGCAGACTATTGTGAATAGCTGCACCTGCTTTGAAGCATTGTACTAAACTAGAAATGTCGCTTTGGCGACTGGTATGCCTCCGCCATAATGCATGATTTTCCCAATAGGTCTAGATAGTACATGTGGACAATGTGTGATTACATTTTCACAAAATTGGCAAAATATTGAAATGACAAGTTTGTCACAAATGTGTTGAATGTTCACCTTCCTTGACCTAGGTTTAATTGGATGAATAGGAGAGCACGTATCTAGGGATTTAAGGACTTTAACTCGACTTTGACCCATTCATACATTTAGGCATTGAGTAATTTTCAAGGTACAGGTGTGGAGAAAAAGTGCAATATCTGAATTGAATAGTAAATTGTTACCATTTTCATCTGGCCCTTGACCCTAAAATTCATAAGATAATCACTTTCAGGTAGAACATGCATAATATGTACTAAGTTTCAAGATAACTTGAGCCTCTTCCGAGATATGGAGGAAAAAGTTAGTTCAGCACTTTCACTTGATCTTTGACCTTTTGACCTTTGAGGCAAAAAAAGAAGAAAAAAAAACTTTCCAGAGAATTTCTATTAGGTTACACATGTATGCATACACCAAGTGTAAGAAAAAAAAATAACCCTGCTGGCATTACATGATAGGAGGGAAATAGTAAAATTTTGAAGTGTTGCACTTGACCTTTGACCCCTGACCTTTGACCCCATGAACCCTACATTCTCTAGATAATCACTTCCAGTCAGTATATGTATATACTATGTTCCATGAAGATACCTTGAACAATTTTCCAAGGTATGGAGAGAAAAAAAAAAGTTTTAATATTTTTACTTGACCTTTTGACCTTTGACCTTTGACCTCATGACCCAAACTTTCACCAGAGAATCTTAATTGGGTAATACATGTATACACTAAGTTTCAAGAAAATATCTTCAGGCATTCAATAGATATGGTGGAAATAGTGAAATTTTATGTATTTGACCTTGACCTTTTGACCTTTGACCTTGAGTATGTGCACCCAAAAGTTGATAGGCACAACTTCACCCCCTAATACACATACATGCCAAGTTTCATTAGGATACCTCAACAGGTTTCGATAGTTACCTTGTCCACAAAATTCATTACGGACGGACGGAAGGACGGACGGACGGACGGAAGGACGGACGGACGGACGGACGGAAGGACGGACGGACGGACAACCCGAAAACATAATGCCTCCGGCACCACTTCGTGGCGGAGGCATAAAAACAGGATGTGGTCAGCTGTAGCTGCTGGGATGGAAAGACAGTATCTAACCCTGGAAAACATGACTACTACAGAAAACTGTCTCACAATAAGAGCTATTTGAAACTTTGGTGGTGAATGTCTGGATCACATATCCTGAATCTAATCTGTGAGCTGCTCTGTCATACAGCAGCCATCTACCTAGCTTCATAAATGTAACATTGTGTTTACTTCACGTTGCTAAAGAGTGAGAGTAAGAACTCATAAAACCTTGACCCCAGAGCTTTGAAATCACATTTTGCCACAAATTCTATTCCCACAAATGTGATACTTGGTACTGGGATACAATGCCAGGTTCAGAGCTTTGAAAATTAAGCCATGTTATTACCTTTCTCCTGGTCCTCATCAGGGAAACTCATGAAGTCAGTGGCATGGTCTTCTCGCAGTCCATACTCCCACTTCAACCGCATCAGGAGATGATGGTAGAAACCGGTGGCTGCCAACAGGTGGGTGCGGTAGGCACACTCCAGAGACGAGCCACTTCTCATATACTGCATTGAAACAGTGATACTTTGACACAGACTAAGATCCTTCACACAGTCTTAGGAAAAAAGGTCATCACTCTGCACAGATCAACACCCCCTGCATAGGCCTTTTCCAACAATACACCTTCCACACCGATTACATGACAGAGTTAACCTGACTTCCTTGTATCTAATACTATCATACCACATTATTGAATTATATGCATTTACTAAGATCTCATAATCACATGGTCATAACTGACTTATTCCTTTACAGCCGCATGGCACAATTCCCTCACTGGATATTGTGCAATCTAACTGCACAATTACCATTACATGCATAAAATCAACTATGATGAATTGCACAGTAGTTGAATGGCTAGTATATAAATTGATATATCCTTTTCACATGAGCAGGTATGTATATAATCTATATTAAAAAAAAAAAAAAAGAAAGAAAGAAAAGAAGAGTAGTAAATTGAGAAGGAAGTAAATACCAATTGTGTGCACAAGTACAGTCAATTACATTAGTGAGCAATGACTCATTCTCACCTGAACAGATAGGTAAATCAATTCTCCCTATCATATATAGCTCTCCAAATCTAAATGCGTATGGAGCTCTAATTTTTTTTACCTTTAATTCTTGGGATATAAACCTCCGATTATGAATACGCGATGTGTAAAGGTACGCTTTTACGCACATTGAACGCCGAAGTACTACATTATGTAATTCACAGACTGTATCAAATTCTGTCTTATAATCTGTAACTTTACATTTGATGAATGGGATTCTTCTGCAAAGCGGCCAAATGCTGGGCCGATGATGCAATAAACGATATTATTGAAAATATCCGTAGATTAAGGACGTGACGTGGGTAAACCGCAAAACGGAAATGTACGTCCCAAGAGCGATCGATCAGATATCGGTATCACAAGGTGACATTGCGTGATATCAGCTATATGCGATAGGAAGAATTGGTAAAGAACAGAGAACACAACTAATGTGCAAAGCTAGATATATGTAGAACTCTTCGAACCTTTTTACTCTTCTTTGCTAGATTGATAACATTGTAGTACACCTTCCACCAGAGAATTTCCTCTGCTTTTCTCCCAAAGTCAGTTGGATGCAGGAACATCAGGCGTTCACACAGATCACGAAGCCTGCAAAATAATAGCAATGTACATAGTTACCAGATATTTTGTTCACTTTGAGATGGTGTGACTACCCTCAAGATGTAATTACTTTCTTTGAGCTTGACACTTGATCTTCTGTACTTAGAACAAATAGCACAATTCATTGACAAAACACTTTAAAGTGACTCTCAACAACTGCTTATGAAAGGAATCCCATGATACATTGTGGGCAATACATACTGTCTATCAACTATCTCTATAGCTAACACCTTTAAGAACTCACCTGGAATAGATACAGTGATAGACATCAACTATTTATTACGTTTGATTTCATACCTCATGCATGAAATATGTGATAGTTTTAAACTCTACAAGTACACATAGAGTAATACATACCTCATGCGCATCTCAATTGCATCTTTCTCAAATACCATGCGGTAGGCTTGCTTGTGTTTGATGATTGATTCCAGCTTGTTCGTTACATCTTGGGCAGCCCTGCTTTCAAAGAACAAGGGGAAAATAAGCATAAGTTTAAAGATGAGTGAAGATAGGGTCTACAAAGGAGCATTTGAACTATCAATTATATCTACTCATTGTGAAGAGAATCAGGATGAGGAAAGGATTAGAAATCCGACTACGTTGTATTCATATCTATTCTTGTGAGGTGATTATTCAATATTCAGTGGACTGCTTGGGGTAATTATATAAGAGGACCAAGTATCTTCAAAAACAATTTCACTGTCAGTATTAAAATCATCAATAAGATTCTCACCAAGGAAACACTAACTACACCTTTGAACCTGTGCATGTCTCTGGGACATATATTAATTTGCTTGTTCATTCCATTCAATGATGTCACAATTATCAGGCGCATTCAGCAAGTTTCGCCATGTTTTCGAAATAGAATTATAGACAGGAGAATGGCATTCTCCTCACTTTGTTGCACGATTCTTTTCCATGAGGTTGGGAATTGTAATATAACTGGGGATGGCTTAAACTCTACTTGCAATTTCACGAAATATTTTTCATGTTTAATATCTTTGAATGGGCAGTTTAACTTGGCTCCTGATATCAGATTCACAGTCGTTATCTGCTTACATGGTTCTACACAAGATTCCTTTTTTTTTTTTTTTTTTTTAATTGCGGGTAAATTTAGGGCCATTCATAGGGTAGACTCTACGCTATTTGAGGGCTTTTAAATTCTACCAGGGTTTCTATCTGATATATGTGGGTAATTCCATTAAAAAGGTCCCACTAGTTAAATGCCCCTTCTACAATGTATTTGCTTCATATTGCCAATGCTTAAAAATTACATACCCTAAATCAATTTTACTTCTGAATACTCTTATTCAGGTAAGTATCTTCCTTTTCAAAGTAAAATATAGAATTGCTTCTTCAAAGTTCCACATGAATTTTGACAAAAAGTGCAAAATCACAACGTTTTGGGGCAAAATTGTGTGACATATTACTGTAACACCAGTTAGACAGATTTACATCTTGTTTGTGGATTAAACTCTATTTTAAGGGGTCAAAAATTATAAAAGACGAGCAAATTTTGGTGTCCCCATAATTGCTTCCACGAGAAACCTTAATTCATGAGTGTGGAATCCATATTAAGGACCAGTGTTGAACTGTTTGTTGTTATTTTGGTGGCAATCACATAGTTTAAAAGATTTCAAGAGAAAATTGGGGTAAAATAAATAAATTTGGAAAAAAAAAGACCAAATTATAATTTTCACACTCGTGGCTTTGGTGTCCCCCTAAATATTACGTTGGGGCACAGTGATAGCTAATTTTTTTGTGTCTTATCACAACAATAATTGCTCCTCATTGGCATATTTTACAATGTAGCTGTGGTTTCTTTGTAACAGGTATGAAAAATTGACCACTCTATGAATTTGAGAAAAAAAAAATGCAAAAATAATATTTGGTGTCCCCCTTACACGAGAAACATTGAAGAATCTTTTTCCTGGCCAAAAATAGGGGTTGTCATTTTTTCAATAGTATAGTTGATTTCTTACTTCAAAATAATCACTTCTATTGAAACAAACAAAAACATAGAACTAGTTTGAAATATGTGGCTAGATGCCAAAATGGATGGTTCACCGTGTAAGGGGGACAATGCAATGGTGTCCCCTTTTACATGGTGAACCAGTTTTTCCCCATACACTGCAATTTGGTATGCTTACTTCCTTCAATTTCAGTTTAACAAGTTAGAATGTTAATTTTCAGTCAGTTTTCAAGGGACTTACTCAATATGAATGTTTTTTAAAGTTATGTTGAACAAAAATCTGATTTTCTGATTTTATTGGCAAAATAGGCATGTCACAAAGTGGGTCCCTAATTAATTTAATGGAATTACCCATATAGGGCCTTTTATTTAGCGGCTAAGAGCTCACCCATTATTTATAAATCTATTCATCTAGCAATGACACAATAACATATATCAATTAGTTTGTTAATCATAACTAATGAAGTAAATTTAATGTCATATACTAATGTTCATGCCATAACTACATAGCCCTGTCGCTGTAACACAACGAGCACGGAATAATTTATATAATATGGTCTGGCTAGACAGACAATGAGACATAATAGACAGAAAACCTGCACTGTTGAATCAGATAGATCAGGAAAGCCAGACAATACCATTCAGTAAACAATAGATTCAGAGCTTCTAAGGTCTAGAGGTCTTCTTGTAATGTAATCATAACGTTAGTCTGAGTAATGTAAAATACTTAGTAATGTCTGCATTTTCCATTCACTATAGTATAATATGAAACAAACACACAAAATCAACCACCACCATCTGACCATGAACATGATGAACACTGACCTATAAACTCGCCGTGTCTGTTGAAGACGCTCAACGTCTGACTTGAAAGATATTCGATTTTCACCCTCCATCTTTAGGCACAAGGAGTCTGAAGATTCCCACAAATACACCGGTTTCTTGACCTTTCTTGTGCTGTCTGTCGAGTGGTCGGGTGTCGCCAGGGCCGTGCCTGCTACTCACGATCGTACGAAGCTTGCCGGACGCGACGGTGGATTAGGTACCGGCATGCCGGCAGCGCACCGGAAAGACAAGGCATTGCCCACGACGGGTAAGTATGGGGACTGGGGCAATGATCGCGTACAGTACGTCTTTACTAGCTGTGAGCTGGAGCTGCGGCTCTCTGATGCAAGTGAAGTTAGCAGTAACGAAATTGTAAGTATTGGAGTTGCCAATCTAAAAAATGGGAGTAGGAAAATTAGCAATATGAAGTAAAACACGTCAGTAGAAAATTATGGAAAATCAGACAATTGACTCAAAAGTAATGATTTTTTAAACTTTCAGCCCTGGATAAGGATGATGCTACACTTCATGATGTCATTATGGCAAAAATATAAAGAAAATGTAAGGGAAATTCAATATACATACCATACATTCACACTTTCCTCGGAAGGATAAGTTGAAGATGATCAAGATCCATTATCTATAGGCCTATGTGTGTTCTTTCTTCAGTAAAGAAAGACAGATGTACATATCAAAGAACATTTTATTAAACCTTGTGCTTACAAAACGGGCAAATTGTTCAGTGTAGATAAAAGCAGGGAGAGACTACCGTATCATTTAAAAAAAAAAATGTAAAATTCATTAGAATGAAGTAAGGTTGTATACTTTTCTAAATCATTTATTGATGAAAGGTTTTTTTAATGATAATAATACTGTTTCCAGCCTCTAAATGTAACTACTAGAAGTGGCAGGGTGGTTTCTAAACAACCAGTGTGTTTTACAATATGGATTGTGCTACACAGTTGACTACAATAGTTAAAAAAAGAAGAAAGATAATAATGACCCCTCATGTGCACAAAGCATTTGTATTCATTATTGTAGATATGTTCATTTTTATACACATATTCATTATTTTATGTTTATTTTCATACAGTTATTCATAATTATTGTAAATATGTTCTTGAGACTCTCATACTCCTATACTCTTAGTACTATCATATAGTGTTGATAGAGTCACTATAAATAAAATCTTACAAATCTTGTTATCTATCGTAATGAAAGAGCACTTGACTTTTATTAGGTGCCTGGCAAGCTGATGGAATGTGCACTTTTCATGAAAAATGAAATTTTGTGGAATTCTCATAAAATTTGTATTTTCTTTATAGGCCCTTTTGTTGTCCAAAATGATGTTGAACTGTAGTATAGAATTCCCTCCACCAATAACTATGACGGCACTGAACAAATCCACTGTCTGAATTTCCTCAAAATTTTTGACAAGCAAAAAAAAAAAAAAAAAAAAGAAAGAAAACGAAAAAGACCCTCAGTGCAACTTTCTGCTGCCACTTCTGGGTTTGTTCAGCTGACAAGCAAAACAAAAACAAAATTAAGGCCTTATACCCGCACTTAAAGCCCATGAGGTACGACACTACGAAAAAAACTAGAACCCAGTTTTGTTTTTGTTTTTGTTGTTGTTTTTTTTTTTCTGGTTCCACTTCTGGGGTAAAAAACAGTGGAGGTGGGGGCAAATTGGTTTGGCACTTGTATCATCCAAAAAAGTGGGGGTCCGTCAAGCCCCTCCCCCCCCCCCCCTTGGCCCCCCGACGGCCCTGTCATATTATGTAAAGCTTCAATATCACAAATGTAATGTGGGGCATGTATGATGATCATAAAATTGAAAGAGCATACAGAAAAACAAAACAAAGCAAAATGAAATTGCATGTTTCAAATAACTCTAGGAGCAAAAGTATATGACATCAGGAAGGTGTTAGACTCCTTTGTAATATAACTTTATATGTGAATGAGACAGAAAATAAAGGAAGGAAACAAACATTTATGTTTCTTGCACATCTTTTTTCCGAGGACGAAAAAAAGCTCGTTTTCATTCTGTCTTCATGCGACCCTACCAATTGAGTGTTACAGAAATAAAGATTAGTTTGGAAGTACCCTGGTATCTGACGTTCCAAGGACTTGTGTTTTTATTTTTTTTTTTTTTTAGAGGCGTATATCATTCCTCCTTAATTTTGATGGATCAAAGATGCCAATACCTGTCCCAAATACTTTGGTATTTTATTAATTTAGCAAATATCCATATCCTCATGGTACTCGATATTTTTTTTCTAGGTTAAAATTGACTTCCCGGTGAGCTTATCAAAAGGAAGTCGACTTGAAGTGTCATGGACAGTACGGGTGTATACCTGTACTGCAGTAGTTCTATTTAATTTTCTTATTCATTTGCTCGGTAGAAACACCATAGTTTTTGCGATCATTCACAGAGTGCTAACCTAAGATCATAAAGCGTGCACTCCTGTAGCTGTGTGTACGTGCTGCTGGCCTAAGAGCATCCTGCATTGTATACCAGCAGTAGGCCTGGTGCACGGTCCGCTCCTCGCGGCGACGCTTATAGACGGGGGACGACGGCGCGGTGATCATCCCACGAGACACCGCCATCCAGCCTAGCCCTACCAATAACCAGCCGGCAGGGTTTTCTGCTCCGTGATGACCTGTCAGATGTTCGACGCTTTACTTATATTTTTCCAAATATCGCAACAGCTCCACCCCCATTCCCCACAAGACGATCAAACTTTTGGCAATCCAGAAGCATAAGGCAGTTTATACTTTTCCATCCATCAAAGACAAGTTGTGGGTGACTATCGTCATCGAGTCTACGTGTCGTTAGTTCGAATCAGGATCAGACGCCGCGCCGTGATGTGCCGTGCAGCGACAGGGCTGCTATGGGTATGGCTGTAAATTTAAGTTAATGCTGACTGCTATGTGTAAATTAGCTTATTCTGAAGTTTACTATAGATAGGGCCTAAATTAAAATAGTTAGATAGGCCATTAATGGCATTATGGGTAAGATAATATGCCGCTGACAAAAGATTGAAGCTTCATTTGGTGTGGAGTGGAGTGCATGCTGGTTGGTTTTTGTTCAACTGAACTGTTGCATTTTTATATTTAAATTAACCCGTTGAGGACGAGTCCCGACTATACTCGGGCAGGTGTCTATGGGAAATGCGTGTTGACTGTTGTAGCAAAATCAGTCCGTCCTAAACGGGTTAAAATAGAAGTGTAAATAAGGATTGCTGGTTTTAAAATATTGGATATCTCGGCCATTTCAGGACCAATTTCATCAAGTAGGCCCTATATGCCTATTTTAAAACTGAATTCCTCTAAGAATTTTACATGTTCTTTCATATTTCATAACAGGTTTCTTATTAACCCACAAACAAACACACACAAAAAAAAAGAGTTGGAAACCTGCAGCCCCATCTAAACCAAAACTATCATCCCTTTATTTAAAGATTGGAACATTTTCTAATTTAATGATTAGACTTGAGAGTACGTACTCACACTCACAGTATATGGGGGGATGCGGTAGAATGCAATATTAGTTTTCCTCTCCCCTCCATACAGACTACAGTAGATATGTGTCCGTATGATAATGAATAAAAAGCAAAGAAAAGGACCTCTGTTTAACTTCTTTGATTTTTATTTATTATCGTATTCATTCTGTTTTTAATCTGCCTTTATTCTTCTTGCGGAGTTGCAGCAATTTAACTGCAAAGCTGATCTGCGTTTAACAAGCTGTGCCTTTCTACAGACCACCTTGTTTTCTGCATTTTCACAGTCTTTTAAGCTTTGTTGCTATTCATGAATTTACTGACTTTTTATTTTTACCCTACTGGAAAATAGAATAAACTTGAAACTTGAAATGATCAAATGTTTGAGTAACTTATAGTCTATGGCATGGGCAGGACTTGAAGATGCATAAACAATTAATTAGACACGTCTTCCAGTCACTTGAAACTGCTACTTTTCTTCCTTTAAAGTGAAAATCCAGAATTATAAGAAACATATGACTTCACAAGCACCAAATATAGTTTCTGCACTTGTGAGTTTTAGTTTTTATGATTAAAGACTTATTTTGATTTTGATTTTATCAACCTTCAGATCAAACCATGACAGATGTGTTGTAGCTCCAGCGATCTGCACCAAAGAACAACTGAATTCAGCAAGCATGGAGCCACAGAAAAGAGGAAGGGGCCGACCAAAGAAAGTATGTGTGTCTGCAGAAAGGAATGATAGCCAGCATGGAGGAACGGAGAACCAGTTAAAAGAGACAGCACCAAGAAGGAAGAGAGGTCGTCCACGAAAACTGCCAGCCCAACCATCACCCGAGGCAGAAAAGGTGACTGATGTCATATCACAGAGTGAGTATGCAGAAGACCCTTGTCAGAGCTCTAGAGATTGTGTCCCTGTCCAGTGTCACCAAACCTCGATACCGGATGGATGTGATGAACGTCCAGTGAAGCGGAAAAGAGGGAGGCCTCCAAAGTCTAAGCTCTTTTCAGAGCAAATATCCCAGAGTGACAATTTTAAAGGTAAAGCCAGAGACAGTGCAGATGACAGTGATGAACATGATCTTCATGATGATGGAAGGTACCAAAAACGAAAAGAAGATGGTGTCAAAGTAGCTGTTCATTATAGAGGGGGAAGAGGTAATTGGAGAGGGAGAGGGAGGGGCAGGGGCAGAGGAAGAGGAAGAGGAAGAGGCAGAACTGCAGGAAAATATAAAGAACGAGAAAGCCCAGGAATATTGAGTGAGTCAATAGCAGGAAGGGCCAGAAGGAGACCAAAATGGCTGATTGAGGATACAGGAGAAGATGATACTTTAGATGATGAAGAGGAGGAGGTGATTGATGATTGGGAGAAAGATGACACCAAAGTGTCCGTAAAACAAAAGACAAAAACATCACAAAAGAGGATCACTTTGGGATATGACTATACAAAGAAGTTCTCCAGGTGTAACATTAATGAGCAAGACTTCAAAGACTTTCAAAAAGAGATAGAAGAGTGGGAAAAGAGCTTTGCTGTCCATGGCTATGCAACATGTCCACTGTGCCAACTCCAGAGGAACTCCATGAAGGTCATTGTGAATCATTTCAAGAAGTGCAGGAGCAAATCAGTAAGTTCTGTTCAACCTATAATCTCCCTTTGTAGAGGCAAATACCAATTGAACTAGATGGAGGGAGAGAGATAAATTGTTTCCAGTCATCTCTGCATTGTATGAATCATGAATATCTCAGTGCAAATTCAAAATTACAAAAGTATTTAAGATATTTTGGTGATTTACGTTGGTTCAACAGTTAATTTTCAATAATTCAATCCCAGAGTGTGTGATGACATATACATCTGTAAACATACTGCCATAAATATGTTTGTCCTGTAGTTGAGACTTGTCATTACAAAGTAAATGTCCGTTAATGACTTGTGTGTTTCAAGCTGACCAAAGACGGGTCATGAATTTACCGAGTACTCAAGCTTTGACTCCTGTGCGTAACTTAACTCGAACTGTATTGACTCGTAAACAAACATGCAGTACAAATGTGGGAAAGCGAGTTTAACTAGCATACAGAAGCCCATTTTGATCACTATATTTCAGGAGCAGTGTTCATGTTCTGAGTGATCAAAGGTCAAGGTCAAACACTGTACTCTGGTGTAAAATGTCATTGTGGTTCAGGGTTTCTGCCAGGAATTTACAATGGGTTTGATTGATATTGAGATGGACAGAATGGTGTACATGGTTTTGCACTGACATGAATGACAGGTTAAAGGTCATCATATTTAAGCTGCAGTTGTCTTTCCAGCCACAACTGAGATGGACAGTGCAGTTGGACTGTACTTTAGTGAGAAGAAATAGAGAAATACATTCTTGGAAAAATCAAGTTTAATATCCAAGGTCAGAGTTTAAATCAGCTCAACTTGAAAACATGTTTTGATGTGTCAGGTTGATGTAGTGTATCTAAACACAAAGAAACAATTGAACAAGCTCTTCGGTCAAAATAGTGTTTTAACAATTTGTATTTTGTTTCCTTCCTATCAACTGACATATGAAGTCTGAGGAAAGAACAGAAATAAGTAATGACGTGTCTGAGAGCCATCGTGTGCGAGCTTTGTTGAAGACTCAGCAGCATGTTACCTGCCCAACAGAGGACTGCAAGCAGACTTTTGTCACTGTCTTTGGATACCTGTACCACATAAAGAGATGTGGGAAACAGGCTGAGAACAGACCCAAATTCATCTGTGACTTCTGTCCAGACAAGGTATTTTATAAGCATGGATATCATTTTGTAGCAAAGAAAAAAAAAGAAAAACCCAGAAGTTAAGAATGTGATTAAAAGCTGGTCTTAAATCGATTATTTTTCAGCTCACCTTAGCCAAAGGTGCAAGGGAGCTGTTGTGGTCATTCATCCTCCAGCATCTATAATGCATTGTTCTTAGACTTTCTACATTTTCAGCTTCTTGAAAACCTTATTAAGGATTTTCAATAAGCTTTGTAGGTACATGTAGCATCCCTAGGATAATAGGATCTAAATTTATTCAATATGAACCCCAATGCATGGGGACCAACAACCCCCCCCCCCCCCCCCTTAAGGAATATATATCTAAAAGTCTTGTTCTCTGGAATCGTAAGTGATAGAGCTAAGTTAATGCTGTGAGTAAGTAGATTGGTGACTGTATGACAGCTCACCAATTCACTTTCTCACAGCATTAACTTAGCTTATCACTTACGATCCAGAGACAAGACCTTTTAGATATATATTCCTTAAGGGGGGGGGGGGGGGGGGGGGTGGCAAACGGGGATGAGGGCCCCAGTTTTCAAATTTGTGTGTTCTTGAAACATGGTCAAATTTGTCAACAGACTTACTTGGCTGGCTTTATTGCTAGTCTGGTGAAAGAGTATATTTGTACAGATGGGCATCATGCCCCCTACCCACCCATTGGGGACCACAGAGCCCTTAAACTAGAGAATCTTTGAAAAATCTTTGAATCTTTTGAAAAGTCTATAAAATCAGAAATTCTCTCAGTAAATGTATTAGAAAATGTACTTTCAAATTTGACATAGGGGCCAGTTTTGGCATTTTGATTTTCTTTTTAAAATTTATGGTCAAATTTTCTATAAAAAATATTCCAGACCTTGTATGATTGCCAATGCGATAGAACAAATGGAAGCCATATCCCCTGGAGGCCACAAGGCCCCAGAGTTATATGTTCTTCTTTGTTAATAGTCTACAAGAATGTGTGGAAGGTAAACTGTTGATGATCAGATGATTGCTGGAGCCACTGGGTCTCTTATTTTATTTATTTATTTATTTTTTTAAGTTACAACATTGTTCCTAGAATTACGTGGTACATGCATTGTTCATATCACTACATTGTACATATTTGAGAGACAAACGGTGACCAGCAAAATGTGGCAGTTTGTGGAGACATTATACATATATGAATACTTCTACTTCGTTTTGGTTGAGGACTCTTTGCTTTACCACTCTGGGACTCAGCTAATACAACATTATCTGTCCAGAAACTACTGAAATTGATGTAAATGGCATACTTGGTAGTGACTGCATGACCACAGCTGATGCAATTTGTGTTTGCCTGTCACCTGGTGTCTAATTTTGCTGAGAATATGTTAGTCTCTGAATGGGCATTATCATATGTACGTGCATCAAATATTGCAAATGAAGTGTTACCAGAGCTTTAACTCAGCTGTCCAACAATGCCAGCAGACCATTTTTGTTGTGTAACAGCCACCTCATCATGGTTCCATGACATTTGCTCCTGTGACAATTGCTCCCATGAAATATCTGCATGCTACGTCAAACATAATTTCTACCCACAAACATTACCCTAACCCTAATCCTCACATCAACACTAAATATAAAACCTTATCACAATCCAAACCCTAACCATAAATCCTTGTAGAAAATAAGACTGGAGCAATTGTCACAGGAGCTAATGTTTTGTCTCCCCTCATCACACACACTATGAGATCCCCAGTTCAAAGAAAAAGTGACCAAAATTAAGAATTATATGCACACTGTAAACTTAATGTAAATACTTGCAACCTATTTGCAAGTGATTTACATGAGACACTGAATTGTAGATTCTAGCATTTGCTCGTAATGAGGGTTAGTGTGCTGTTCTATCAGCTTTGTTGTTAATGGCTCTGCATAACATGGTATCTTTTCTCCAAGGTTATATTAAAGTTGTCTGTTAAAATTACAACGAATGTGTTACAGGCAGAAAATTTACTTCTCAAGAGCCGTTATGTGGAGTTGTACGCAGATGATAATTTTTAAAGAAGAACAAAATCATAGAAGGTTTGATTAGTCACACCATTCTTTGCATGCCAAAATCTGTTAAGGAAATTTACATGTACCATATTTCAACTCTTGCTTTTTTATTTTCCCCACTAGATATACAATTCCAAGCCTGGCTTGACCCTTCACATTCGGCAATACCACAGTGAACCACAGCCAAGCACAGATGATCCTATGGCCAAGAGCTTTGATCCATCTCGACCCAGAAAGTCAGCCCTGAAGTAAGGTGCCATTGAGTTGTCTAGAATCAAGTAGGATTTACAATGCAATATGTGCAATATTCAACAAAGGTTTCTAAGATTGAATTTGTGAGGGGGAGTTTGTCTGATGCCTTTGTCAGATATTTCGTATATGAGCCCTGCATAATACATACCAGTAGTTTGTTTGGAAACATTGTAATTTTGGTTATATCCTCATAAGAATGGATGATATTTTCTTCTGAAGCTGCATGGAAGGATGACAGAAATTTGTGTGTATGTGTCTATCTGTCTGTCTTCCACCCCACTTTCACTTGTTTTTGCTGCAAAACTTTTGTCCAAATATGTTTTAGAACCCTTCCGAGTTTCCAGTACTCGGCTAGTGTACTTAAGATAATGTTTACATTGGACTGTGATATTTCAGAATGTGTTTGTGGGGTTGTATCATAGGTATCATTATTATTTTTTTTTCTTAAAGAGAGATGCAAGCTAGTATTCAAGATTTATCATTAGGGATTCAGGTTGGAAAATGGTTTTGATATAAGATGTATATATGTGTGTATGAAATTGACACTGGAAAATTAATTGATTACAATTTGGCATGATACATGTAAGGTGAAAGTAGAAGCCAAGTAAATCTATATTATTTTTAAGTACAAGATGAAAAAGTGAGATGATTGGATAATCTCTGTAGGGCAATTTTTGGCTTTCTATTCAGCCATTTCCACCAACAAACAAATATCAAAAGACTTCATGGTGTCAAATTCATCTGAGTTGATTGTTTTTCCTTATTTATGTAATCTGATGTCTGTAGTATTTGTACAAGAATAAGATCCTTTTGGAGTGCTGTGAAACAAAATTTTATAACTGAATGAATGATAGTCCACATTCAAAACATTATCAATAAGTGAATGCTTTTTTGTGAGAAAGTGTCAATGAAGATAAAGCATTACAGACATTGCTGAAAAGGCTAGTCTGTGTTCTAAAGTTGTGTTTGCAGTGATTGCTATTGATCATACTATTGCACCATGACAGTACTTCACCTTGAAAATGATGATTTCATGATTTCCTTTACCTTCTTCAGGGCCATGGATAAAGTGAAGCGTCTGACAGATGACATCATGGACTCCAAAAACGGTCAAGACAGTCACAATAGAAGAGGCTTGCATGTGAGTTTAATAGTACACTCTGCTCTTCATGCTGTGTATGCCTTGATTGTTCTAAGGATGCTTAAAAGAAAATGCTATAATGTCTCTCATAATGATAACTATGCACGGTATTATATGTATTATGTTGGTCATTTCAGTCCATATTAAGGTTACTCATATCATCTCACACAGAAGATTTTGTTGTGATTTTTTTTTTTCTTTTTAGGAGAGGTAACTGTGCAAGTATGGCTTGCAGTGCTGATGTTTGTAAGTTTGACTGGTGCTGTAAAAGTGGAAATTTTCACAGTGTGGAAGGTTTGCACGGCCAGAAACTTGTGCAAATATAAAAGCACACTAATATCTTTGCTTGTCATTAATTTTGTACAGTACCACAGTGTAATGCCTTTATTCTGCATAATTAGAAACACAAAATTCGCATCTTATGCCGCAGAGCATGAAAAGTTACTTGCACAAAAATATTCACTTTTGCAGTATGTAGATAGTAAAGTATGTGGGATTTTTTAAGGAGAAGAGATTTAACTCAATGAAAAATTTGTGTTCAGTGAAAAGAATAACATTAGAACAACAAATCAGTGAAAATCAGAATGTTTTATTTTTATTTATTTTTTTTTTTTGAATTCCAATTGCACATATCTGGTTGTGGATGTATTATTCTAGATTAATCACATGATGATGACCAGAACCCCTGCACCACACATTCTTTTGCAAGCTTATGACCCTGTTTGATTTAACAAAATCATGAATATGTCATGACCAGTGGCAGATCCCGGGAGGACCTCACCGGGCGGAGCCCCCCCCCCCCCTTTATTTTTTTATTTTTTGTTGAAACAAAAGAAATTAAAAAGAAAAAATGGGGGAGGGTTGCATGCGCCCCCTTAAATTTGTCAATGCACCCCCTCTTTACTGAATTTCTGCATCAGCCCCTGATGACAGCAATGCCGCATCATTATTAAAAGCAGAGAATAATATTAATTACAATATTGTGCAAAAGTATGTGCTTAAAGTCTGTGAGCCAATGAAGGTATCTACCCTCAGGACAGAAAATGTTCTGTTTAAGTATCTCTCTCTGTCTGACTGGCAGGCCTCTTGCATAAGAGGCCAAAGATTATGCCATTTCTCAATAATCCCTCTTTGCAATAATTTCATACGCATGTTGTATGTATTTATATACAGGATCTTTATAGAGTAAGAAAGTCAGGATCTACTCCTTCCCATGCCTTGGTTGATAAATGGAATAAAGGCCTGAAGCAGAGCCCTCCAGAGCTGCCAAAGTGCCCCTTCTGTGCCAAATGTGTCAAGGCTGTCCTGATGATGACCGTTCACTACAAAGGATGCACACAGGTACTGTTTATCATGTCTCTGTCATGAAGAGTTGGAGGCATTATGCTTTTTAGTTGTCCGTTTGTCTGACTGTCCATCCCACATCTCAGTATCATGATTTAAAGAAAAACGGCTCTATAGATTTTCTTGTAGCTTGTGTATGTATGCATCATGAGGTGAAGATGGGTTGATTAGATTATTATCTAAATCTGTGCAGGGGTCGCACTTAACTTTTTTTTTAACTAGCCAGGCGGACTACTTAGAATCAATTTTGACACTGAAGCAATATTTTGGCTAGCCAGACGGACTAGTAACTTCAGAATTTTTCAATTTTTAGCTAGTCCGACGTGATTTTAGGTGGCCAATGGCCAGCGGACCATCGCCAATTTCGAACCCTGCTGTGAAGTTCAACTTTAAAAGTTCATTGAACATCAGCTTAAGTGTCATATTCAGCTGTTCCTTAATCCAGGAGTGTTCAGTGGTAATATGATTCTAATGTTTCGAGATGAAGATTCTTCTAATCCAGAACCTGTATCATTCCCTTTACACGGCACTGTGACAGAATCCTCATCATGGAAAGAAGACTTACACCTGCACTGTGTGTGACACAGTAATGAAGACATTCCCTCAAATCAAGAAGCACATCATGCAGAAACATAGCAAGGTAACAACAAATGTTTCCTCAACATTAATTGAAGCCTAACCCTTTCAACTCCATTACTCCCTTCAGTAATATCCTAGAAGACCGCTGTAATCCATCAGTTCCTTGGAAATATTTTAGATTTTCTTCTCTCCCTCTTTTTTTTTTTGTCTTGTCATCATCAATTAAATTGGGGTGTGTGAACTTCATGACATATCTTATATTTGGAGAAAGACTAAATGGAACTGATTGAATTCATTTGTGCACAGAGGTACAACATTTACACAAATCTCATGTGAGAAGAAAAACAGGAACTTTAATTTCCTGAAATTTGATGCAAATTTAGGATTTGGCAATTAATTTGGCAATTTGAGAGCCTTTTGATAATCCTGCAACTGAAACTTTTTTATATGAACAACAGGATGCACAAGATAAAGAAACTTGACCTTGTAATGTATGAAAACTTTACCAAACATGTGGTTTCTGGGACTTGAAAAGTTTACAGTCATATTCATATTCAGGATTAAGCCAAGTAATCACCCTGAGGATGAACTTTTGGAATAAACTTTGGAGCAAATACTATGTCTTTGTGTTTATTAGATCAATAAGATGATTAGCATGGTTTAATTGCAATATTTTTCTAGTTCCCATTGGTATATCAATGAAAGTTTTGAGCGTGTCTGCATATGCATATATTTTAACATACCTTTCACAGTTTTTGCACAATAGCTGTGGAGATGTAGCTGCATTTATACCACACTCATACACCTCTTTTGTTTTGTTGGGGGTTTTTTTGTATTCTTTTAATCAATGAAACATGGATGAGGCATGGAAGAGAGTAAATTGCATGTGTTTTATTGCTTACCCAATATGTTTCAGATATTGTATAAACTTTGTGAAATATCCATAAAGTGCAATATCCACACAGACTGGCTGTGTTATTGTAGTGTCTGAAATGATTGCGACATTTTACTTATTTGCAGAAGTTCAGTTTTTTTGGATTTTGCATTAGCAATAGTGAATACAGTGGAAAAATTCAACATTTCTTTTTTCATGCAAAATTGTGCCACTTCATGTGTGAGCAATCAACCCTCTCAAAATATAAAAGGTCTGATAAGTATTTGTGTTATTGTTTCATTTATTCAGAAAGATGTCACAGAATGTTGATAAAGCACCTTTACTAAGGAAGTCAAAATATGTGTAATTAAATTCATATTGTGTTTTATCATAATTCTGTCTTACTGTCTAAGTCGGGCTAAGAGCAAATGTAGCAAATGTAATACATCACACTCTCTATTTGGTTGCTGTTGATTTGCTGATTTCTATTCAGGAGTATGAAGCACACACCGCTAAAAAGAGCACGACAGGTTCAGACTCTTCTTCAGGGGATGATTGGCAGAATGAGACTGAAGAAGATGAGGAGGAATACCAGGATGAGGATGAAGATGAAGAAGATGAAAACTATGAGAATTTCAAGGTCAAGGAACAGGGAAGAAGACCTGGTACATGTAATTCCCCAAACTACAAAAATTGTCCTGCAGTTTTGTCTCATATTTTCATTCCATATAGTGTCAGCCTCTCCCAAATCCGTTGTAATTATATGCGACTCCACATAGTCTCTAAGGGGTTATATAGAACTTGCTCTGAGGTCAAGTTATGGCCCCAAAATCAGGTAAATGGCTCGTGGATCTACTTACTCCAGTTTTCAGGCAATTCAGCAAAAGTTGGCACACGAGCAAAGCTCAATGTAATGTTGTGCAAGACACATTTACCAATAGTAACAGAAATTGCATTGCCATGGTAGCAGCACATTATGACCCTCTAAATCATGTAAATCTACAGTTTGTAAATGATTCAGAAGGAATTTGGCACACATGGTGATTGTGATATAAAGTTGTGCGAGACTTTTTTTCTCTTTTTCTTTTTCTTTTTTTTTGCGGCTAGATTATTACGAGGAGCCATGTTGATGAAGTCATGTCTTTGTCCTAAGCAGGTGATGTGTTCTTGATACCATGTCATGCATTGTTTCTCCTTCTGCAGCTTCTCATCGTAATCGCAGAACTTTGAAACAGACAGCATATTTATTGTAAGTGCTAAAGATTTCATCCTGCATATTGAGATTGCTTTGAACTCAGTAAACTTTAGTAACAATTGGTGGGATACTGAGAACTAGTTGAGCACTGTACTCCATGAAGCAGAGAAGAGGCACTGAGGTACTAGGTATACAGAAATATCCTTACCATAGCAATGTTCCTTGTAAGTATTTGTTTAGGAATTTATATAGCCTAAGTATTGGGTTTTTCTGAGCATCTTTTATGACAACATAGTATTGTATCAGTAACCATTGCAAAGCTGTGAAAGTTGTTCTGATCTTCTAAATTGTCATTGTTGGAAAACCACAAAACCTGCAATAACTTACCACCTCTGAAATCATTGTTTTATTGAACTTATGATAGGATTTAAAAGAGATATCAATTAAAAGATACGCAATTGATATACTTTTCTCACAGACACCAGGAGCGATTATGCAGTGTGAATGAAGTATTGTTTCACAACGTGAGGAGTCAGATGACATCATGGCCACAGCTGTCTCCAAGGTAACCATAGCCTTATCAAAATTTGTGGCAGATTTGATACTCATGGCTTTGGCAACATTTTTTATTTTTTTTATTTTATAAAAACATCTTTAAATTCTGTGTCATATGATTTGAGCCCATGAAGATTAACCCGTTGAGGATGGACTGATTTTGCTACAACACATATTTCCCTTAGACACCTGCCTGAGTATTCTCGGGACTTGTTAAATGCCAGAGGTCATCTCCTTCCATTTCTTCTGGCTCATGCCATTCATGATACAATCACTGCCATGTGTACCACTGTTCTCTATGCCCATCTGTGATGGATTTTCCTTCCTTTCCCTCCACTCCCACCAAGTGGCTCTCAATTATCAAGCTGTCCTCTTTCTGGCCACTCCTCTGTTGTCCTGTTAGCTCCATTTTCATTGTCTGCCTTTATACATTCCCTTTACTTTATCTCTCCTTTTAACATATCCGCAAGTGTGCTTGCCTGTCTCTGTTAGCTAGCTCCCTTCTTGACAGAATCCAGTCTTTCCTGTAATCTCTTGTTCTTCAGCCTGTCTTTCCTTTTAAGGCCCAGCATTCATCTACATATCTTCATGTCAGCCGCAGCAAGCTTTGACTCGTGATTTCAATCTACATCTCAAGTCAGGGATCTCTTGTGTCTGTATTTGCAAAGCGTTGGGGTTTGTGTATCACCATGCCATGGTACAGAGATGTTTCATATTTACCTCCATGGAATGTCACGCTATGGGATGTCTGCGCCAGATATGCCGTGAATGAGTGCATGGTGGCACGTTATTTGAAACTTGAAGTAATATTTGGCATGACATTCTGTTAACATAATGAGGATTGCAAATTATGTTTGCGTCCAGTGCTTGTCAAACTTGGGGTTTTCTTTCCTAGTTTAGAGAATAAAATTATTCTTTTTTTCCTGTACCAGGTATCTTTCACTGAGCTCTGGAGTATGAAACTAAGGCCAAAAAAAAAAATTGTTGCATTGGCGTAACATGAGATTTTCAAATAGGGTCGGTCGGGCGGATTTTTTTTTTTTTTTTTTTTTTTCTACCTGCATTTTACGTGTAAAACTCGTGTTCAGCTCAGTAAACAGTTACAATAACTGCTGCACCGAATGTGCTGTGTTCATCTATTCTACAAATCATTTATGAGGCCGATATTACTAGAATTATACCCCTTCACAGAATTTAAAGATGTTGAAATCCCTATCCTGAATGTTTTCACTTCATATTTTACTATTTTGACTTAGATA
The DNA here is from genome assembly GCF_964275005.1 of Diadema setosum. NCBI lineage: Eukaryota > Metazoa > Echinodermata > Echinoidea > Diadematoida > Diadematidae > Diadema > Diadema setosum. The sequence continues at coordinate 16,987,852 of NC_092691.1, forward strand.
AGATAGATGCAAATTGACCCATATGTACGATCTTTATGAGGCCGATATTACTAGAATTATACCCCTTCACAGAATTTAAAGATGTTGAAATCCCTATCCTGAATGTTTTCACTTCATATTTTACTATTTTGACTTAGATAAGATAGATGCAAATTGACCCATATGTACGATCTTTTCATCGCACACGGCGATCTCTAACACAGTCCCACATATACAGATTCGTGTAAGTTCTCCACACAAGAAACCTATGGCAAAACTGTGCACAATACATCGCAGTCTGAGTGCTACGTATACACTGAATAAATCTTGTTAGAGTACGTGTCCGTGTTGGAAACAGATGACGTACTGATCAAGGAAGGCTTATGCGAGGCGCTAGATCTCTCCCTCGTACATCCGATATCCCCAGAGCCGTTTCCACTTCCGGGTTTGTGCGATCGCGATCGCAATCAACAAGATATTTGATATCGATAGCAAAAAAAATAATAAAAAAATATGGGGTTGGCGAAATTTTTAGGGTCGGGCGGGTTACGCCAATGCAACATTTTTTTTTTTTTTGGCCTAATCATGATATGTCTTTCTTTTTATTATGACACTCTGTGCATCTTATTGATAAAATTGAGTGAAATTTGTTATCTGTGCATGGAACAGATATAGACATTGCATCAATACTTGCATAAAGGAGACTGGAGGATAACATGTACAGTAAATTTGTACATGTTCATCGACATGCTCATCGAGCATTGAGAATTTAGGGTTTCTGGGACGAACACTGAACTAGGGCTTTCTATAGCTCAGTCGGTAGAGCACAGGGCTAGCAATGCGGAGGTCTCGGGTTCGAATCCTGATGGAATCTCATTTTCTTTGCTCAATTTTCCACTAATAAATCTGTGCTTGTCTCACTTACAGCGAAGCTGCTCAGTATCAGTGTAGTGAGAATGCAGGAAGTAGGACTGGGGACAAGTTGAATGGCATCAAGGTTGAAGGCAGTGAACCATCATTGATACCACTGTCTGGGACTGAAGAAATGGTGGCTAAAACAGGTATTAATTCCTCTTTCTGACATGCCTATGTAGTATGCCAATAACAGTTTATTGATATGCCTCCCAGTTTTATTATGGGCTGTTCTGTGCTGTCACGTTTTGTTGCATTCACCCAGTTTTATTATGGCCTATAAGGTTTCTCATTAGCACCGGGGCTGCCGTGGCAATTTTTTTTGACAGTGTAAAAATCTGACATGACATCCATGGCCATCACGGCCTGTTACATTTGCCCATCCCGTCTCACCGCAGTGCCACGTGAATTGCATGAAACAGAATTCTTGCAGTACTTGTATGTGAGGTGTATACTGTGTACATGTATATAGACCATTGGATATTACACTACATGTCAGTATTAGAGGAAATGTGCTTCCCAGGTGCCAATTGCACACTATTTACTTTGTCATTCATTCCAATTTTGAAGATGATTGACTTTGTTCTACATGCCAGAATAACATGATAATGTGCAAAACACCTACACACACAAAAAAAAAAAAAGAAGACATGAATTTGTATATCTATACCTGGAAGTATGTATTACATGATTACATTTATCTCATCTTGTCAATGAAAATGCTTGTCTCTCATCATGTATTATGAATTGACTGCAGACACCCACCAGCAGCATACTGCCTTCAATGCAGAGGGTCCCATCTCAGCCTTGGCCTGGTGCCCCACCCCCCTTGACCAGCTGGCAGTGAATCAGTATGCAGCCCTTGCTGTCAATCCATGCAAGGACCACATCAGCTACATGTATGACTCTAATCGTCTGCCTGGCCTTGTGCAGCTTTGGGGCTTTGGACCACTCTCTTCTGACTGGTAAATGAGTGTGAAATCCCAAATAGCAATGTTTATAAGTGATACTAGCAATATGGATTTAGGAGAATGAAACCTGTGATAATCACATAGGTTGACATGAGCATGTTGGAAAGACTGACAATGTATATAGGAATTTGTAAAAAGATAAATATATCATAGTCATTTACTTAATCATAGGATTTATTTTTATTTTTTTTAGAAATAGGGTGATATTAGTGATCTGCTTTCCACAGTTTTTAGCTCACCTGAGCCAAAGGCTCAAGTGAGCTTTTGTGATCGCCCTTCGTCCGGCGTCCGTCGCCCAAAGCCCCAAAATTAAGGAATATGTAAAAATCTTCTTCTCTAGAACCAGAAGTGATAGAGCTAAGTTAGTACTATGAATTAGTACAGTGATGACTGTAGTTTCAAGTTTGTTCATGGCAGAATCAGGGGTGCCCCCCTTGGGACCCAGGGGAGGGGGGTGGGGAGGGGTCTTAATGGGGCCTAAATTGTACATTTTCATCTTCTTCTTGAGAACCCCATGACCCATTTTCACCAAACTTGGCAGGTAGCATCCCTAGGGGGTTAGGATCTCAATTTGTTAAAATGGGCACCATGCCCCACCCAGGGGTCCCCCAGGGGGGCCCAAACCCCCCAAAATGAAGAAATCTTTATAAATCTTCTCTAGAATCAGAAGTTATAGAGCTAAGATAATACTATGTATGAGTACATTAATGACTGTAGTTTCAAGTTTGTTCATAGCAGATCCAGGGGTGCCCCTCTTGGGGGGGGGGGGGGGGGGGGGGCATTGGGAAGGTCCAAATGGGGGCCTGAATTGTACATTTTCATCTTCTTCCTGAAAACCTCATGATGGATTTTCGTCAAACTTGGCAGGTAGCATCCCTAGGGGGTCAGGATCCCAATTTATCAAAATGGGCACCATGCCCCACCCAGAGGGCCCCAGGGGCTCCAATCCCCCCCCCCCCCAAATTAAGGAATCTTAATAAAATTTTGGTCCTTATTGTACATTTTCATCTTCTACTTGAGAATGCCTTGTCAAATTTTAGTAGAGCTGTGAAAAATTTAGATTAGCGACTGCATGAAAGGTGAACTTGCGATACTCAGGTGAGCGCTAGACCTGCAGGTCTCTTGTTCAGAGCTATTCCTTTGCTGATACCGCAGGTCACAGTATTAACAAGTTTTAAGCAAGCAAGTAAGCAAGTTAGTTGCAATCCATGTTGAGCAGTAACCTCTACCGTCTCCTCTCTAATCTTTTCTCCATGATGCTACAGCAATATTCTAATGAAATTTAAAAAGAGAGAGAATTGACACGTTTGATTACAGTCACCTGAATGCCCAGAAATTGCTGTAATTACCCTGGTACTCTCAAGATATCATTCTTGGTGTAAAAGAACCTTTAGTAATGTATATACGATACTGAGTCTAATAATATTTTTCCCTATAGTAATGTCACCAGATAGGATTGAAAACTTCAGATCTAACTTAGTAACAGGTAATGTGACCATCTTCATGTGATAGTGCTTTTTTTTTTCTTTGTCAGGGCTCAGCCAAAACTTGAATTCAGCATAGCACATGATGCTGGCTTGGTGAAAGAAATTGCGTGGTGCCCATCTGGATGCTGGGATGACCCTAACCCAACACACCCCCAGACTGACCAATCACAAGACTCCATTCCACACTGCAACAACTCTGACCAGCGCCTTGGGGTGCTGAGTATGGCATGTGCGGAAGGCAGTGTGTTGGTTTATAGCATACCACATCCAACCAGGGATGCTGAGGATACAAAAGGCACGTCACAAAGAGGTGAACAGTCAATTTCTGCTTGATTTTTGTCTCTCCCACCGGAGGTGAAGGCGAGACTAAGGGATCCAAATTGCGTCCGTCCGTCGTCCGTCCGTCGTCCGTCACAAATGTTAAAGTTTACCTGCAAGACTCTCTTATGATGCATAACTTGGCAAATGTTACAGCAATGGCAGCCACACTTGGATGATAGAAGCACTAGGGGTATCTTCATGTTATGGTGTTGTCGGAGGTCATGTGATGATGTCAAAGGTCATTTGAGGTCATATATTAAAGAGTATGTGCAAGACTCTCTTTTCTATGTTAAAGTTTACCTGCAAGACTCTCTTTTGACAAATAACTTCACATAAGTTGCTTGGATTACAACCTAACTTGGGTCATAGATGCACTGGGGGTACCTTCATGTTATGGTGCCGTTGGAGGTCACAGGATAAGGTCAAAGGTCATTTGAGGTGATACGTTAAAGTTTACTTGCAAGACTCTCTTATCACACGTAACTCGACACATATTGCTACAATGGCAATCAAACTTAGATGATGGATGCACTGGGGGTACCTTCATGTTATGGTGCCGTAAGAGGTCACATGATAAGGTCAAAGGTCATTTGAGGTCATACGTTAAAGTTTACTTGCAAGACTCTCTTATCACATGTAACTCAGCACATGTTGTTACAATGGCAATCAAACTTGGGTGATGGTAGATGTCTCTTGGGAAGTTGAAGGTAACCACAAGGTCAAAGGTCACAGACAGGGGTCAACGAACTTTTAGGGCCCAATGTTAAGTTTTTAGGGCGCATTTCGTTTATGGCTCATAACTTTTGATCCCTTTGTCCGTTTGTGACCAAACTTGAATGGAAGATGTCCCTTGGGGAGGTGAAGGTCGTCACAAGGTCAAAGGTCACAGATAGGGGTCAACAAACTTTTAGGGCCCAATGTTATGTTTTTAGGGGCGTTTTGATTGTGGCTCATAACTTTTGATCCCTATGTCCGTTTGTGACCAAACTTGGACGATAGATGTCCCTTGGGGAGTTAAAGGTCATCACAAGGTCAAAGGTCACAGAAAGGGGACAACAAATTTTTAGGGCCCAATGTTAAGTTTTTATGGCGCGTTTCGATTATGGCTCATTACTTTTGATCCCTTTGTCCGTTTGTGACCAAACTTGGATGGTAAATGTCCCTTTGGGTGTTGAAGGTCACCACAAGGTCAAAGGTCATAAGCAGGTCAATTAACTTCTGGGAGTTATAAAAAATATTAATTCCTTGTACGCGAATGGGCGAGACACAATTTGGCACTTGCCTTGTTCTGCTTCAGGAATCTCACAGAATTTACAGATGGATGCCCAGACAGACTGACGATGCCTATATGTATCTTATGATACAAAGCTTCTTCAGGATATGGAGTGCTTTGTATTGTTCATTTTAGAATATCAATTACTTTCTGTAACTGTGTAGAGGCACAATTATGATGCTTTTTGTGAACAAGTCACTGCACAAACAAGAAAATACAGATGAAAGAGGAAAGAGGAATGAAACTCAAATATATGATTGAGTGCATGCAGCAATGCTAGGAGAACTTAACAGCAAAAGTGTCAGGAGAATTGAACAATCTGTTCAAAAGTTAAGAATTTTTAAAGTTTTGGTGCCGCCATCGCAGGATTAGAAGTCTGAGTACAACAGCTCATGATGACATTACCACAGAACGATATGAAAAAATAGGAAGAAAATTGAGCATATTTTAATTTTTTTTTTAGCATAATGAAAGAGCACTTACCTCTTTCAGAAAGCAGGGGGGGGGATAATATTGCCCTTTATCATTAATATGTCAGTTATAAATCAGGAGAATGTGTACATTTCATAAAAAAAGACATTCTATTTATCATTGCTGGGGGGACAAGACATTGTATCTACAAATTGTCAAATATTCAGGAGAGCAAAAGAACATGGCAACCAAAGCACTGTATCAAATGGGATAGCCTTTTCGTTGACATGCTGTGATGGCTTCATTTTTGAGGTAAGGCAGCTAGGATTTGGACAGGACATCACTTCACTGATTATCTGACCATTATCAACCCCAAAAAGTCATTTTCACCAAAATTTCAGATATGAGGTCTTGTCGCACTAGCGACGTTATATTTCTTTATTGCCCCGCCATTACATCACAAACTGTAGTTGTCTTCTCATCCAGGAGTAGCAAAACACCGAAAGTCTCCGTCCCTCCTTCTCTCTCTCTGGGGCAGTGTGATGTACAATTTTACAAGCGCAAAATCCCAGCTCAATGTGCTCAAAGTATAAGGGATAAAAAGTAAATTCTTGAGAATTTTCCAAATATGTAATTTATGAGAATTTTGTGCATACACTGTAGCTTCATCAGTCATATAGATCTGTGGAATGCATTTATATTTTTTGTCTACAGTGTACAAGCCTGTGCCGAATCTCATCCTCAAGCCAAAGCACGATGAAGGCAACGCTAAGGTGTCTTTTGGTGCATGCCTGTGTGTGGCCTGGGAGATGCGTAAACCACACTCCAGAGTAGCTGCAGGTTTTGCTAATGGTACCATCTCAGTCTTCATTTGCTTCCACCAGTCCTACACCTCTCCAGTCTCATTTCACCATAGAGATTTCAATGTGCTATGATTTTATGCATGCACATTCCCCTGCACACATGGTACTGTATGAGCTGAAATTTTCGCGTACAAATATTTTCGTGAATTGCTACTTGGAGGACATTTTCGCGTCTTGTTGATTTCGCGGTTGCGAGGGTCTAACTGTACTTAGTTATTCACGCGTTGTTATTTTCGCGGTTCAAAGGCGATTCGCGAAATTTGCGAAAATAAAGCCACCACGAAAATTTCAGCTCGTACAGTAGTTGTTCTTTACAGGCAACTGCTATCAAACCTCAGGGCTTTCCTAAATGTATGTACATTTGAACAATCTGGGCAGACCACTGGTTCCTGGTAAATCAAGTTTCTTTGAGTTTGATGCTGAAGCAGGAAATATTTGAGCCAGGTTACCAAAGACAAAGATTTACCATCAAGGCAACATCCCTTTCTACAAGATTCATTGTCCCAGCGGCTTCCAAAAATTGATAAAGTACTAGTAATTGTAGTGAAGTCTATGAACATTTATTATTTTCCGCCTTTCTGAATGGTTGCAAAGTAAAGACATCAACATCTCTTATATGAGCGTTCAATGAGACCTGGGCCACGTTTCATAAAACTTGTTATCAATAACAAGTTATGATATTGTTATAAGCTACTGAAATCCTTGCATCCGATCGGCTGAGAGCAAATTTGTCTTAGAAATATGGCAGTTGTTACTGATAACAAGTTTTATGAAATGGGACCCTGAAGTCACCTTTTTATCACTGCAATTACTCTCCCTGATGCATCATGTTTTGACCCTTTGGCCCGTATTCATAAAGGTGGTTTAAATTTAGTCCCATGGGCAAGAATGAAATACATGTAGGCGTATCTTACATAATTTCATGAGTATCAATGGAGGGTTATTGCTTGATGTCTGTTGATGTATGTGATCTATCACACACATTTACGCAGAAGAAATTTGCATAAACCATGAACTAGATTGAAACTACCTTTGTGAATTCTGGCCTTTGTGTAAATTGCTCTCAGTGACAACTGTGTCAGCTCACTGGGAAGTACCATGTGCTACCCCTCCTTTGATTTCTGATATGAAGCAACAATTGAATTAACTATTCTGACGTACCTGTTGCCACATGCTGATTTAACCATTCTGACGTACCTGGAACCACATGCTGATGTATGCAACTTAACCCATTTTCTACACAAATTAACAAAATCAAGGTGATAGTTGTGGCTCGTGTTTGATGTGTAATTTTCAACAGGGTCTGTTATATTCTAAGCATGAACCAGTATGGCTTAAATATTTATATTATTCTACTTGTTTGCAGTCTGAAGGTTTTGAATGTGTTAGTCAGTGAATCATGCCACTGAAATGTGAAATTCAACTCTACAGAAGGTATTACATGCAAACAGTGCAAGTCCCAAGGTCAATTCATCTTAAGAGTGGAATCACTCTCCAAATTCTTCATTATGAGTACGACTTCTTTCCAATATTTCGATCAGGAGCGATAGCTGTGTGGAATCTGAGCTGCTCATCTCCATTGTTGCAAACACCATGTCCAGAAGGTTCTTCCATTGTCTGCCCACTGCTTGTCATCAATGCCCACACCAATGTTGTCTTTTCAGTGGTGTGGTCACAAGCTGGTGAGTTCCCACATGTAGAAGTTAATGCACATGCTGGTTTAACAGTAAGTGCATTAAACTTCCAGATGTATCCGCCCATTGACTTGCATGTGTGTAGCTGTACCTTCCTTTGCTTCACTGTGCACTAATAGTTCAGAAGGACTTGCGCGGCTAGTGCATAATGGCTTTCATCAGGTTTGGTTGTACAAACTCACAAAACACTCAGAGAGTGCACAGTATTTCTTAGTAATCTGCAGTAGCAGCATCTTTTTGATTTATACTCTATAGCACTTTATAAAATATGTTTAAGAATGTACCCAGTCAGAGGCTCTGAAATGAGTCGTGTGTGCTCTGTCTACTTTTTTTTTTGCTAATGCATGACTTGCAAGAAGTGCACAGAAAAAAACATTACTGAACTGCGTGTTGTCAGTGATAGATTACCAGTTGCGCTGTGCAGCTACAGTAGCTGTGCGCCTGGCACAAACCCGAACAATTACTGTGATTCACATGCACAGCAGATCAAAGAGCAGCCTCATTTTATTGCAATACAGAGTTTTACCAGATGATATGTGACCCTGCATCACAAAACCAACAAAAAGTTGCCAGACATGGATTTTTAGTTAAGGACAAATTCTGAATGAGCAGACTTTAAGCTTTACAATGATGTATAACTCAACTGAAATGGACTCTACTAACCCATCTAAATATTGGAAAGAAAGCACACACTCTGGAAAAGTGTGAACCGAGAAAAAAAAGGCTCTGAAGTACAGGATCTATCTGTCTATTCAAGCACTTAATCTTTACCAAACCGTGCTAGCTGTGCGATGAATGGGACAAAAAACAGGATGTAAACCATTGGAGCAAAAACAATGAAGGGATTATCAGATTAAATTGAAATTGAGCATGCTCTATAAATACATTCTGTCCATGAGTAATACCAACTTTCAAAGCAGTAGCGTTATCCCTTCAAAAGTTATCAGACTTGAAAGTGAAGAGTGTGCAAAGGATTATCAAGAAATTAAAAGGGACCTCGAAGACATACCTGATCTCACTACTCTACAAAAAAGGGTTGTAGAAAAACTGCTGAAAATGCACTTTCCCATTCATTTCATGATCCAAAACTTAAGAATAATGTAGATTAAGGGTAGCTCTTTCAGAAAATATGAAAAACTTAATATTGACTTGGTTGACCCGTTTAACCTTTTTTGAGTCCTCACTTAAAATCAAGGGGTGTGACTTTTTGTTCGTTTTGTGGTGCACGGTCACATATTACATTTCATAGACCCATTTCATAAAACAAATAATGCACAGGTTAAAGCTCATGGTGTTTTAGTGAGATGCAACACACTCTGGTACTCACAATGCTGTGCATTTTGCAACATTGTAAGTACCCTTGAGTGCACTGCATCTTCACTACCGCATTCTCACCCGTGCATTATTAAAATACTTGACATTCACATACTAGATCAATCTGTTCTTTTCTGTTTTTATATGTCTATTCTATTTCTTTGTTTGTCTAAATATCTGTCTGTCTCTCTTCACTGCGCATGCAGACAGCAACATCATATGCAGTAGTGGTATGGACCAGCAGTTGATGTACTGGGACTTGCGTCACCCAGCACTTCCCCTCAGCACCCACCGTGCCCACAATACCTGCAAGCATCAGGCCCTATCCCACCTGAATGGCGTGATCTGTGGCCAGGACATCTCCTTGTCAACTGGTAGATTCAAGTTGTAAGTGAGAAATGAATGAAATTAAATATTAAATTGCTGGTTTTGGAACATTTCACATTTCCTGGACCTATGAGATATCTCCTTTGTATTAAAGTGAATATTATGCAGTGTTATATTTACACATTCAATTCCTTATGATATTTTTGATGTGCAAACTAAATTTCAGGGCTAATCTCTGAAAATACATATTAGGGCAACAAGGCACAATGCAGAGTATGACCAATAGGATACATATTCATCAGCACCCGTCAGGATCCTAGTCAATTATGTGATCTATTATTGCTTCAAGTCAACATGATATATGTTAGGAGGTGTTGTGGCTGAGTGGATAAGAGTGCTCGTCTCTGAACAGCATCACCGTGGTATGGGCCTGACATGTTTGCCCTTCAGCAAGGCACTTTGTCCACATTGCTGATCTCTACGGAGGTGTATAAATGGGTACCCGGTAAGACGAGAAAGTTTATGTTGTTTGATCACTATGTGCACACCTATGAAACAGGTGCGACTGGCTGGAATGCTCCCCAGGGAGTTGAGAGTGAGCACTGTTCATACTGGTGTAAAATGATGAATCCAGTGACCTGGGTAATAATAGTCTGTAAAGCACACTGAGATACTTAATAAGTGTGAAGTGCGCTATATAAAAACTAGCTATGATTATTATCATTATTATTATTATTATATATGCTGCTACCCTAACTTCCTGCCATGGTATCAAATCTTACAATACTTTTCTATCATTTCATGAAGTGTAAGCACACCTTTGTTCAGTAGTCATTGACTGTTTGTAGCTGAACTCAAAAAGAATAGACAGACTTAATGCCATGAACAGTTATGTCTCTGCAGTAACAGAAGTGAGACATAAATTTTGAATCATTTGAGTCATATTGTCTCTCACATTCATTTTTACAGAATTTTCCAAGATGCCTGTAGCCTCCGCCCCAGTTGTGGGATAGGGTCCTTCAATATCTGGATTATGGTGAGTGCACTTTGGCGTAGTAGTCATTGGCATTACCAGACGGTTCTGAGATATCTATATAGTATGGATGTCACAAATGTTGGGACACCATCTTCTGTTTGGAGTGTTTTTTGTGATCGAAAGAAGATTTTATGACAATTGATGATTCCTGGGATAGAAAAGTGACAGAGTGAAGAGTAGAGTCTGAGATGAAGCCCCAGACAACAGGGATTTAGAAGAGGATATAGCTAGTTTCATCTTGACATCAATAATATCCTAATTCATAGACTGTTTGTTTGTTTGTTCATTTTCCATCTGAGAAGATGGCTGGATAGCCCATATTCAGCTATGTTAAGCTGGTCTTCCATGGGTTCCAGTTGGATGTGAGGTGGGACCACTTCACTGGGTTAAACACCCTGCTCTTTGCGATGAATGAATGAAGCGGGATCTTTTACGTGAATGAGTTGTTACTCTCTCACACACGGGACCTCCATTTTATGTCCTATCCAAGGGACAGATTGTTTAGCCTCTTGCTAGAGGGGACGGTATGCTTACACACAACATTGCTCAGTCCAGACTTGGGTTCGAATCCAAGCTGTGTGATCGTGAGGCAAACGCACTACCGACTGAGCCAACTCACCGCCCGGTGTGTGTTGTGATCTCATGATTACCTGCTTCTGACCAGTCAGAGAGAAAGATACATTATTTTTCTTCACAGCCATATAATTATACTAGTAGGATGCAATCATGAGTAGTAGAGAAATAGAACCATTGAAAATCAGATTTGTTTTATGTCTGCCATATGCTGTATATGACATATGTTTTATGAGGTATTTATTTTCATGAATTTCAAAAATCGGGTGTTGTATTTGAATTTAACAACATTCGAAAATATTATTGTTAAAGTGGAAATTTTTGCACAACCAGAAACTAGCACTAAAATAAAAGCATGCAAATATGTTTGCCTGCCATGTAATCCAGTAGTTAATGTCTTGAATCCATGGAATTAAAAACATGCAAAACTCGCCTTACCTCGCCGAGCATGAATGATTATTCATACAAAAATATCCACTTGTACAGTAACTGTGATCCCAACATGAATGCGACGTGCATGCATACATTTCTCCGTTCAGTGCTGTGCTCCACATTTGCCAATTTAACCACTTGCAAAATTGTCAAGAATTCCTGATTAAAAGAAAAAAAATGACTCGCTAAATATATGGCATATATGAGTCTAGGGCAATTACACCCTAGGCAATTACCCCGGACCCTTCCCCTGACTCTAACCCTAACACTTATCCTGAACCTAATCCTAACCCAAACCCAAACTCTAACCCTAAACCGAACCCTAATCTTCACTCTAAACCTTACCACTGACCAGTATCTGGTCCGGGGGGGGGGGGGGGGGGGGGGGGGGGGGGGGGGGGGGTAATTGCCCTGATATGGGCATATACAATGTTCTTTTTAAATATACTGGCTTACATTAACAAACATGGCTATACTACATGGCACGTACCTACATGAGGAAACCAGCCTACAGCCAGCCATTTGAAAGCAGTCAACAATATTCTTTTCTACACTTATTCTGTTCTCTCTGTTTTTAGCTCACCTGAGCCAAAGGCTCAAGTGAGCTATTGCGATCTCCCTTCGTCCGGCGTCCGTCGTGCGTCGTCCGTCGTCCGTAGTGCGTCGTCTGTCGTCCGCCGTGCGTAAACTTTTTACATTTTCATCTTCTTCTTAAAAAACCCCAAGACCGATTTTCATCAAACTTGGCAGGTAGCATCCCTAGGGGGTTAGGAACTCAATTTGTTAAAATGGGCACCATGCCCCACCCAGGGGGCCCCCAGGGGGCCCAAACCCCCCAAAATTAAGGAATCTGTAAAAATCTTCTTCTCTATAACCAGAAGTGATAGAGCTAAGTTAATACAATGAGTTAGTACATTGATGACTGTAGTTTCAAGTTTGTTCATGGCAGAATCAGGGGTGCCCCCCTTGGGACCCAGGAGAGGGGGGTGGGGAGGGGTCCTAATGGGGCCTAAATTGTACATTTTCATCTTCTTCTTGAGAACCCCATGACCAATTTTCACCAAACTTGGCAGGTAGCATCCCTAGGGGGTTAGGATCTGAATTTGTTAAAATGGGCACCATGCCCCACCCAGGGGCTCCAGGGGGGCCCAAACCCCCCAAAATGAAGGAATCTTTAAAAATCTTCTCTAGAATCAGAAGTTATAGAGTTAAGATAATACTATGAGTGAGTACATTAACAGGGTTCAAAATTGGCGATGGTCCGCTGGCCATTGGCCATCCAAAATCACGTCGGACTAGCTAAAAATCATAAAATTCTGAAGTTTCTAGTCCGTCTGGCTAGCCAAAATATTCCTTCAGTGTTAAAATTGATTCTAAGTAGTCCGCCTGGCTAGTTTTAATAAAAAAAAAAAAGGGTAAGTGCGACCCCTGATTAATGACTGTAGTTTCAAGTTTGTTCATAGCAGATCCAGGGGTGCCCCTCTTGGGGGCAGGGGGGGGGGGGCGGTTGGGAAGGTCCAAATGGGGGCCTGAATTGTACATTTTCATCTTCTTCCTGAAAACCTCATGATGGATTTTTGTCAAACTTGGCAGGTAGCATCCCTAGGGGGTCAGGATCTCAATTTATCAAAATGGGCACCATGCCCCACCCAGAGGGCCCCAGGGGGCCCCAATCCCCCCAAATTAAGGAATCTTAAAAAATTTGGGCCCTTATTGTACATTTTCATCTGCTACTTGAGAATGCCTGGTCAAATTTTAGTAGAGCTGTGAATAATTTAGATTAGTGACTGCGTGAAAGGTGAACTTGCGATACTCAGGTGAGCGCTAGACCCGCGGGTCTCTTGTTACATCTTATCTTCTTTCACCCTTGCTGTACCCATCAAAGAGAACATTGCACACCTCAGGACTGTTTACGGTCAAAGAGAAGACCATCCTGCAGGCTCCATTAAGGCATATCTGAATATTTTGGTGGAGGCTTCTCTCAATAGATATGTTTTATATACCGCAGTGTCCACCCTCCCACCATCTACACAGCAAAACATTCAGCATCATGGCCCTGTGTGGTGAAGCACTTCTATTTCCACATGATGTAGGAGTTCCACAGAGTCATTGCATGGAGATGGCAAGAAGGGGCTGCAGTTTATACCCCTTTCATACCAATCTTCTCTAGACGTCCCCGGAGCGCACTCTCGACAGACATCTGGGGTGTGATTCGTTCAAGGGTGTGTAGGATTTAGCTTTGAGATGTCAAAGAGCATGCAATTCTAAGGGGTATCAAAAGTTTATTTGATGAAAATCGGTTTTGAAATGGCCGAGATATCTGAAAACAAGGTGAAACAAAGAAATTCTTATAAAAGGCGTGGTCTGTTGCCTTTTATCATTATCGCTTTTTTATCTCAGCCATTTGGAAACCAATTTTCATCAAAGAAACGTTGAATCCTTTTTGAAATTACATGCTCTTTCATATTTCATAAGAGGTTTCTCATTATCTCACTTAGGAATGTTCAAAACATGAATCCCCACCTCAGCCAGTACTGAACAGTCCCTTTAAGTAAACATGAGGTGCAGACAGAGCACCGTTTCATACCAGAGGCTAGTCTGTAGTGCACTCTAACATGCTCGGGTGAGCTGTGGAGACCTTTCATGCTGGAACGACATCCAGTGTTCATTCACTGTTTGTCCACTGTTCGTGCTAGACGGTCTAGCACGCATCGCATCCGCTGTTCGCCCGGGTGTCTTTTTCTGGCTACCTTTCATACCAACAGTGGTCTAGAGTGAACAGTGGACAACCTCTGGACGTCATCCACTGTTCAGCGTCTGGTATGAAAGGGGTATCAGACTATCTGAGAAACAAGTGAATGTACAGAGGGGTCAGCTTTGTCTCCCCCAGAAAACTCTAGTATCACAGATAGTACAGTAGACTACAGGACTTTTATTACAGTAGTCTCTAGACTTTTATTGAAATGGCTAATTGCAGTTGGTATTGTTCTTTGCAGGACCTGGCATACTCTAATTGGCTGAATTATGTTGCTGCATGTGATATTTCTGGCTTACTGGCTGTCTATGTGCTTCCCTGGAACTTCACGAGATCCAAGAGCAAAGCAAAGGTACCAGTAGTAGTCATCCTGTATGCTTGAATTTCCTGTAATTCACATTTTGTTTTTGTAAAAAGCTTGATTGTCTTTTAGTTGAATCAAGGGCAAAGATATTGATATTCTTACCCTTACAATGTAGAAAAGACTCTGGAATTGTGAAGTGTGGATATCACATTGTGTACACTGCAGTTGCGGGGGGGGGGGGGGGGGTGTCATATATTCATGTTATAATGATAGTTGGCCAACATTTGGCAACTATGGCCTTAAACTTCACAATAGGAAACAGTAACTGTCTATACTTAAAGATAGTGTACACAGTAACAGATTTATGGGAAGTGCATGGTGGTATACATGTTTACTACTAAAGCCTATCAGCATTTGTGCAGAGCACAGAACACAGAAAGTATGCAGTTTACACAAAAGTCTACCCAGCACTATGCAGCTGTACATTAACAAAATTATTGTTATAATCTGTGTGCACAAAATTGGTAGTAGATTCTAGATCTAGTTGAGCCTAGACCTACAGAAAATGCATGTAGATCAAGGGGTCTATTTACTATTACAATGAGTGCATGTTCTATTAATGCACCAGTACTGGACTATAGAGCTCCATATATGTGTAAGGGGGGTGTTATTGTATATGTATGTGTAGAATAAAGTCACTTGTCAGGATGGCTTATTCTCACCCCGAATACATAATTTCATCCAAATGGATATATCACCCAGAAGCATTAAACAAACTAAGTATGTGGGCGTCAAAGCAGTGACAAAGACAATGTAGTACACATTGGATTACATTAATCACCTTGTTGGTGTTGAGATTTATTCAAAGTCAGGCATCACAGCAACCAGTTAAAAAGAGTTATTATACATATAAAATACAGAGATAAGAATGTACTCACATATAAGTCCATTCTGATATTCAGTGAAGGGAATTGGGTCGTGCACTACCATTCAATTTTCGCGCAAAATGCTCACAAATACATACAGTCCTCGCGGTCGAATTAACATGCTAACTGATGGCGAATCTCGTTGGAGCGCTCAGTCCATGAAGTGAAGAGGGGCCGCGAATGATGACTTGAAGACATCTCTGCGTTGAGCTGACTCACACATACAGTTGGGGGGGGGGGTTCTTGTCCAAATGAAAGTTACTTCGGGATTGCTGCACATTCTAAAAGCTGCATGTCTGGTCCTCAAAACACTAAGTAGTCATTTGACTCTTCCTTAGGTCGACCAACATGATAACAGACCGTTTCGAATGTCCAGTAAAGCGTCCATAAAATATCATTCGAAACATCTATACAGTTGGGGGGGGGGGGGTCCTCGTCCAAATGAAAGTTACTTCGGGATTGCTGCACATTCTAAAAGCTGCATGTCTGGTCCTCAAAACACTAAGTAGTCATTTGACTCTTCCTTAGGTCGACCAACATGATAACAGACCGCTTCGAATGTCCAGTAAAGCGTCCATAAAATATCATTCGAAACATCTATACAGTTGGGGGGGGGGGGTCCTCGTCCAAATGAAAGTTACTTCGGGATTGCTGCACATTCTAAAAGCTGCATGTCTGGTCCTCAAAACACTAAGTGGTCATTTGACTCCTCCTTAGATCGACCAACGTAATTACAACAGACCGTTTCGAATGTACAGCAAAGCGTCCATAGCATATCATTCGAAACATCTTATCAACGTTGAACTGATGTACAGTAGACATGACTTAGTTATGTCAGGACGGAATTCGGTGTATAGGTGCAAAAGGTTGAGTTTCTCCACTAAAGCATTTAAGTATAACAGCTCGGTTTCGGAGAGACTGGAACACGTCCTTCCACTTCACAGGGCTTGGGGAGGAGAGCAGGGAGGTGGGAATCCACCTCCCTGGGGAGAGAGACTGATTCGAAGTCTTTTCTCCAATATATAGGCCCTACTATATATACTTTCCTGTTCCTACTATCCCATAATACTTATCTCTGGTATCGTACCCAAGCTTTTCTGACTAACCCTTCTCAAAGAAACTTTATACAAAAACTTTATACAAAACTGACCATGAATGGTAAGGGAGAGAGAGAGAGAGAGAGAGAGAGAGACAAAGAGGCAGAGGGAGAGATGGGAGAGAGAGAGAGGGAGATTGAGAAAGAAACTTAATACAAAGCATTCTACAGGCATGCTGTACTCTGATTCTTTGTACGGCATCACAAGGTGGCAAACTTCAAAGTAACATAGAACAATACCAGCCACTTTTATGTGTTTTCTATCTCTAAGTCACTGTCCAGTCATTGCCACTGTCCAGTCATTGCTACTAAATCCACTATTCAAGTAGGGTGGCAGTACCTCTTTTGTTTCATAAACTCATTCAACCTTTAGGTTGCGTGGTGGCACTATATAATACACTGTGTACCAAGCAGCTATTGTATCTTGGTAATGAATAGATTCCAGCTTTCTGGTTCTACAAACTCTTTGTACACTAAAGTGGGCAAGTTGCTCCATAAACTTATGTTACATGTCTTGGCAGGAAAGCTACTATATTCCAGCTTTCCGCCAGTATTATCTATACAGTAAAGTGGGCCTGTTACTCCACCACTTTACATACCTCCCTGCTTTAAAGGAATCATGACTTCCACGTCATGATGGTATTGCATACCATGCATCTTCTTTACATTGCTATTTACATATATATCATACACAATATATTATTTACAAAATTCATTTCAATACGTTGAGAGAGAGGAGGGTTACCAAAAACCTAACCCATCACACCCAGATGGATCAATACAGGTGTAGCCCCTTGACTAGGTGAAGGTGTGGAGTGTGATGTCCCTTCAGACACCGGAGTTGCCTCAGTCACATTCATTGTATTACACTGTTTGTCTACTACCACCAAGAAGTCCCAAAAACACTTTGAAATTAAATTGTCATCAAAAGATCTAAATTTGAGAAGGACCAATAACATGTATCCAATCTATTGCTCAGATCATCAATCGAACTCAGGCATGTAAAACACAAAATCAAAGCATGGACATAAAAGTAAATATGAGATGCATGTGCCACTATACAGCCACTACATCAAGCAAGTGTACCCTCATTCAACCTTGTCACCTGTCGGTAGCGGGTTTACTACTGCTTCGACCAGAACAACAATCTTTCTATATGTTTGAATTCGGTCATTCAATGTACACTTCACCAATTAACTCCAAAACAACCTTGCGAGATGTAGTGCTTCACAATATTCTAAAGTGTGGCAACATAAATATACAAAAATATAACAACTTGCAAACTCATGAAATACAAACTAGATCTCAACACCTACTTTGACTATCCCACTCCTGACACCAATTTATGTAAGGGGGGTGGTTAGTGTATGTGTACGTTGTATGTGTGTTCGTGTAGAATAAAGTCACTTGTCAGGATGGCTTATTCTCACCCCGAATACATAATTTCATCCAAATGGATATATCACCCAGAAGCATTAAACAAACTAAGTATGTGGGCGTCAAAGCAGTGACAAAGACAATGTAGTACACATTGGATTACATTAATCACCTTGTTGGTGTTGAGATTTATTCAAAGTCAGGCATCACAGCAACCAGTTAAAAAGAGTTATTATACATATAAAATACAGAGATAAGAATGTACTCACATATAAGTCCATTCTGATATTCAGTGAAGGGAATTGGGTCGTGCACTACCATTCAATTTTCGCGCAAAATGCTCACAAATACATACAGTCCTCGCGGTCGAATTAACATGCTAACTGATGGCGAATCTCGTTGGAGCGCTCAGTCCATGAAGTGAAGAGGGGCCGCGAATGATGACTTGAAGACATCTCTGCGTTGAGCTGACTCACACATACAGTTGGGGGGGGGGGGGGTTCTTGTCCAAATGAAAGTTACTTCGGGATTGCTGCACATTCTAAAAGCTGCATGTCTGGTCCTCAAAACACTAAGTAGTCATTTGACTCTTCCTTAGGTCGACCAACATGATAACAGACCGTTTCGAATGTCCAGTAAAGCGTCCATAAAATATCATTCGAAACATCTATACAGTTGGGGGGGGGGGTCCTCGTCCAAATGAAAGTTACTTCGGGATTGCTGCACATTCTAAAAGCTGCATGTCTGGTCCTCAAAACACTAAGTAGTCATTTGACTCTTCCTTAGGTCGACCAACATGATAACAGACCGCTTCGAATGTCCAGTAAAGCGTCCATAAAATATCATTCGAAACATCTATACAGTTGGGGGGGGGGGGGTCCTCGTCCAAATGAAAGTTACTTCGGGATTGCTGCACATTCTAAAAGCTGCATGTCTGGTCCTCAAAACACTAAGTGGTCATTTGACTCCTCCTTAGATCGACCAACGTAATTACAACAGACCGTTTCGAATGTACAGCAAAGCGTCCATAGCATATCATTCGAAACATCTTATCAACGTTGAACTGATGTACAGTAGACATGACTTAGTTATGTCAGGACGGAATTCGGTGTATAGGTGCAAAAGGTTGAGTTTCTCCACTAAAGCATTTAAGTATAACAGCTCGGTTTCGGAGAGACTGGAACACGTCCTTCCACTTCACAGGGCTTGGGGAGGAGAGCAGGGAGGTGGGAATCCACCTCCCTGGGGAGAGAGACTGATTCGAAGTCTTTTCTCCAATATATAGGCCCTACTATATATACTTTCCTGTTCCTACTATCCCATAATACTTATCTCTGGTATCGTACCCAAGCTTTTCTGACTAACCCTTCTCAAAGAAACTTTATACAAAAACTTTATACAAAACTGACCATGAATGGTAAGGGAGAGAGAGAGAGAGAGAGAGAGAGAGACAAAGAGGCAGAGGGAGAGATGGGAGAGAGAGAGAGGGAGATTGAGAAAGAAACTTAATACAAAGCATTCTACAGGCATGCTGTACTCTGATTCTTTGTACGGCATCACAAGGTGGCAAACTTCAAAGTAACATAGAACAATACCAGCCACTTTTATGTGTTTTCTATCTCTAAGTCACTGTCCAGTCATTGCCACTGTCCAGTCATTGCTACTAAATCCACTATTCAAGTAGGGTGGCAGTACCTCTTTTGTTTCATAAACTCATTCAACCTTTAGGTTGCGTGGTGGCACTATATAATACACTGTGTACCAAGCAGCTATTGTATCTTGGTAATGAATAGATTCCAGCTTTCTGGTTCTACAAACTCTTTGTACACTAAAGTGGGCAAGTTGCTCCATAAACTTATGTTACATGTCTTGGCAGGAAAGCTACTATATTCCAGCTTTCCGCCAGTATTATCTATACAGTAAAGTGGGCCTGTTACTCCACCACTTTACATATGTAATCATCCCCTGCAGTTCTATTTCACCTCGACCCTAATGAAACAAAACAACACTCCAAATAATTTAGTATTTGTCATTCTATAATCCAGTATAGTGCATGATAGACCATGCAGTCCTTGTATAATATTTACTTCTTTCATAATATCATGATGTGAGCAATCACTGCATGCTATGAAAAATGGTCAGAGTGCATTTTGCACTAAATGCTTTGAATATGAATTTTGCCATGAAAATGTGTGAGGTTTAGAAAAGAAAACAGTTTCTCCTAATTAATGGAAACCAGCATTGTTTGTGGTTGTGGACAGTGTCCATGAAACTTCCACCTGGAATCATGATAAAAAGAAAATAATGAAGAATCCAGTGTGAATAATCATAATAGCTGCAGTGAGTCAGTCGCAAGAAAGCCTTGCAATATTAATGTTTTCCACATGTTCTTTTATGTAGACATTCGAGCTGGCAAAAGGTGCCACTGGGAGGAGTGACATAGAGAAATATTTCATCCAGAAGGAATCACCGAATGCAGTGAGTAGAACTCCTTCAGCCCTGACTTCCTCAGTACAAAAGTATTGTTTCATCTTTTTAACATATCATCTATACAGAGAGGTCAAACTTTTTTAGACAAAGTGATAAGCTACTAAATAACAGGAAGTTATTAGGGAACTAATATGGCATGTTTAAGTGACAAGCTTCTTCATATACTTTCAGAGATGCCAATTGTTACTTTTTTTTGCAGTATTTTGTATTGTTTTTGCTTGATGGAAAATACTGTTTTCCCCATATTGTTAAAGTGTGCTTATCTATTTCAGGAAAGGTAAAAATTACTGTTTTCCACCCCAAAATAAGTCTTTTTGGCCTTTAGAATACTGCAGTGCTGTTTACAAGGTTGGCATCCCTGTACTGTATTGCTTTGGCACCATATTCAGTGTGTGTGTTTTGAAAGAAAAAGTAATGTGTTTGTAGTGAGCTCCAATATGAGAAATTCAACCGAATGAGTACCCTCTACGATGACAGTGAAAAAAAAAGAAGAAAAAAAGTAGGAAAGCCATAAAGGGATGGTATAGTTTGGGTTGAGATGAGGGATTCAGATTTAAACTTTTTTCGAGATTATTAGAAACCACTTATGAAATATGAAAGAACATACAATTCTAAGAGGAATTCAAAGTTTATTTGATGAAAAACAGTTTTGAAATGGCTGAGATGTCCCAAAACAAAGTAAAACAAAGTAATCCTAACAAAAGATGGGTTCCACTTTTATTAGCACCTCTTTGTGTTTGGATATCTCCGCCATTTCAAAACCAATTTTCATCAAATAAACTTAGATTTCCTCGTAAAAATTGTATGCTCTTTCATATTTTATGACTGGTTTCTCATTATCTCATAAAAAATTGGAAACTTGAAGCCCCATCTCAATCAAAACTAGAGAAGCATTCTTAGAGCACAAACCTCTGCCGAGCAGCTCATTTCCACCACTGATCTTGTTCTTCCATAGTCCACCCATACATATGCATGCTGAAAGTCGCCCGATTTCCCAATGTAGAAGCCTTTTGTTGTGTTATCAACTTTCAGCTGCATGGTGCGCCTCGCCCTAGCAGAAACTAGAGCACGCACTGTAGTGAACGTATGAAAACTTCAAAGATGAGCAGCTTGAACTCCCAGGCTCATTGACCCTACCTGCCAAAATATTGAAAATCCTACATAAAATTTATAAAAATTCCCAGATCACTGCTAAAATTTAATCACCTGTTACTTGTATCTTTGCAGAGGTAGCTATCGTATTATCGCTTTGAACAAAGTTTGATTGAATTCACCACAGTAACAAGTATTGACCCTAATGAACAAATCTCTAGTGATTTATGGCACAAACTGTGGGATAGAAGGCTTAAATTGAAGCAGATTGCTTGTCTCTGATGGGATGCCACATAAAAAACAAAGCTTGAGAAGTTTGGAAGAGGTAGTAAATTCAATTGTATGATGTGTCTAACTTTGCTTTGCAGGTGGATTGGAACCCAAACCAGGGCTCATCACGCTGGCTGCTAGCAGCAGGAGAGTCCGGCATAGGCCGCCTGTATCATGTCAGTGGCACCTGATGGCCAGATGGACTGCATCAACCATAACACTGGCTAGAAGGAAGGAGATCTTTCCCAAACAAACAAACAAACAAACAAATGTTAGTTTGTCATGGACTACCAAGTACCTGGTCATCCTTCTGGCTCAACATGAGGCTGTCTCATGTTTCCTGCAGAGAACGAATATGTGCTGTTATTCTCGCTATCATGTCACTGTCTACTGAAGGCTAGCAACTACAACAAAAAAGGTCAAAACATTTTATAGAAACTGTAGCTGTTCACTTGTGAGAGAGCTAAATGCCACTGTCAGTGTGAGGTATTCAGATCATATTATCATCCTCAATAACCCAAATATTAAACATCATGAAAAGTAATAAAAGCAATGAAAATAAAACTACCCTATGGTATTCATGAACTATGCTGAGTTATGTGTATGTTGTCCAACCACTAAGCTGTTAACTGACCGGAGCCCAAGTGTAAAACTATATGTTAAGTATCAAATTTGTCATGAATATGGCAGCATTTTGAGAATGAATTCATATCTTATGGCCGTGTCTGTGTTCATGCTGTAGTTATGATGATAGTAAACCAGGGTTAGGGCATTTACTGTTAGTGGACTTGTCAAAAGCTGTTAGCAAAGTTTGAGTTATCTTGGCTATAAACATAAGCATACCCACAATCCATCATGATTGTGAGTGAACATGTTCATGCTACAAACTCATTTTTGCATAAGAGTGCCAATCATTTCCTCAAAATCCATTATCTGTACATCTGTACAAAGTCACTTTCAGGTGCAGTACTACTTCTGCTCTTTACACCTACTGTAGAATGAGGAATATTTGCGTACATTTTAATTTCGCGAATTTCGCGAAAGCCGAATTTCGCAAAATTCAGATGGACGCTAAAGATCTTGTCTTCACTATACGCATTGAATATTAAGGCAACTCGTGAAAATTTCATACTGCGAATAAGGCCGTCCGCTCCCATTTGCGAAAATTTCATGCCGCAAAAATATTGTGTTTTACTATAAATTGGTTATTTACAGTAAAAGGTCTACTTTAGAGAGTGCTTCAGATAATCGTATGTGAGGAAATGCCAATCCATGTGTGAAATTCAAGAAAGCTGTATCACGCACGTTCTTGTTGAGATATTATTGTGCTTACATATGATGCAGTGATTTAATGTCATTTTCATTCAAGAATAACTATATGTTTGTACAGGGAAATCTCATCGTAACAATGTCAGATGTAGCGAGAGTCCATGTTAAAACACGGTTAATCATTCTGCCCAAATTTCCTGTACATGGGAACAAATTGTGATGTGTGATTCCTCCTACTGTGAATACAATTTCAAACCTACTATACAGCTACAAAAGAAGATATTGTGAGGTAAATTGAGATAACACATATCTAAAGTTGCTTTTCCATGATCATAATTATCCTTTTGTAGATGTCGTGGTGTTATGGCAATTCAAAAATGAGAAAAAAAAGTGATGAATTACAGTAGAGGAAAACATCGCTCATGCCGCTGTTATAGTAACACGCTACATGTATTATATTGTGCTCATATCTGTAAGATATGTATGGGACTATGTAGTGGTACATGGGCAGAACTTGTACATTTCATTATTCCTTCACTTGTTCAATTCAAGATTTGAAGTCCAACACACACTGGCCCCATTCACCACATTAAAACAAACATTATAGTAGGCCAGCCAAGACGAATTTTTTTACTTTGGACGGCAAAATTTGTTAATGCTAAGTTTCCCAGCTGAAAGTCTTGCAAAAATACTGAAGTTTAGCGTACGGCCGGATGTCAAGCGCGTTTTTGCCGAAAAATGCCTTTTTTAGCCCAAAATTTGAAAGAATGTCAGAAATCACGATTTTTATTTTTTTATCGAAATAAGTAATGGTTGATAAGTACCTTTCAAACTAGAAATGTGTTATCTTCCATTTCAAGTTTAGAACCTGACTAATATACATTTGAATGTAGAATATTACACGCACATATATGGCGCAATGAAACATAAAACCGTGATTTACTCAAAATTGTACTTTGTAAAATCTACCAATATTTCAAAGTTTTTTTAAACTACCTAAATCAATCTATTCAAAAGTTTTTATTTTTTCGAAATATAATATATGTTCTGATATCTTATGCAGCAAAGAAATTATAAGATAAGGCGAAAGATTTGAGAGCCCCATATATGGCTGTACAAAATGACCTTTTAAAATGCTAAGGAAACACATTTAAATTGCAATTTGATGAAAAGGGGCAATTGAAACTTAAGATCTTTCAAATATGAATTGAATGCAAGCAAAAAATAAAAATCGTGATTTTTGACATGCTTCTGAATTTTGAGCTAAAAATGACATTTTTCGGCAAAAATACGCTTGACATCCGGCCGTACGCTATTCCTTAGTATTTTTGCAAGACTTTCATCATGAGAACGGAGCATTAACAAAAAATGCCGTCGAATCCTTATCTAGAGCCTTTTTTGAGGTTTGGCTGGTCTACTATTACTCTATTTATGATGTGTAACAAAGTGTACAGTATATTCTTGCTCATAAATAAAAATGCTTGCTCAAGAGCTGATACTGTGTGATTTTGGTCCGTACTTCCTGACTGGAGTGAAATGTGTGAATATCAGTTTATATGAATGAAAATGTTGTATTTGTGGTTTTCTTTGCAAAGTACTTTTTCATTGAGATGTTCAAGTTGACACTGACTGGAAACTTTGTCAAATGGTGATGATGATGATGATGATGATGACGACGACGACGATGATGATTGTCAGGGCCCTGTCATTTCATATTCCCACTGAAAGTATTCATGACATAGAAGTAGTAGAAGTAGTCATGACTTATAGAGGAAAATCAGTTGGAATTCTTAAACCCTCCACAGGCAAACGCTACAGGGCAATGCATTAAGTCTTGAGCTCTGTCAGACATACCTGGGTAAGCCTAGCTAGTGTATTCACAGACTTGAACGACTATTTCACAGAGCAAGAACTACCTCATACAGATGACCGTCAAGCTTGGCAATCAACTTGTCCAATTGTTCAATAGCCTGTTCCGGACAACTCTGTTTCAAAATAAATTTGTGCGCATATCTGTGCAATATGAACAGGACTGTGTAATGGTGAATGGGCAGAGCTTGTACATTTCATCATTTCTTCCCATAACAGTAAATCAACATTTAGGATAACAACACACACTGGCCCCATTCTCTGCATAAAAACAAATACTACTCTATTTAAAACGTATAAAAAAGTGCACAGTATACTCTTGCTCATTAGTGAAAACACTTGCACAAGAGCTGAAGGTGTGATTTTGGTCCATACTTCCTAACTTATGTGAATGTACATGTATGTGAATATTGGTCTATTCAATGAAAATGTCCAAGTATTTGTGGAGGCATATCTTCACCAGACTTCATTGAGATGTTCGAGGGGGCACTGACTGCAAACTTTGTCACTGCTCAATCCTAAATGTGCTGACCTCTGAATGTTACTTGTTCCTCCGGCTAATGCAAGGTTTACAAAGAAAGTATGCAAGTTCTGATTTGTTCTCTGCTGTTTGTGTATCTGTGTGTACTATATGTATGTGTATATGAGTGTGTTTGTAAAATAAAGCACTGTCGCAGTGACACAAGTGCAACTGAACTTGAAATCTACATGGACGAGAAAGAACAAAAACATCAGCAGCAAATATATGAAGGCATATACAAGTATTTAAGTATATTACTGGTACAGTGTATTCAAAATGTATCACATATGGATGAAATATCATGGAGAAATGCTATTTTTTCCACATTTTCAGCTATCATGATTCATTGACACAGAGACTCCAACCCCAAGCACCTTCTGATCTGGAGATTCTCCCGCCTGAAACCCCTAGCAAACGGGAGACTCCAACTTGATGTGCGCAAAGTGCACATCACGAGCGCGAAGTGCGATGTTCCTTGCGGCTGGGGTCCAGGGCCCGCCTAAAAGGCCCTGGAAGCTATAGGATTCCAGATGCTCTCTCGTGCTATCTAAGGCTTATTTTTCCACATACGATGACACTAAGGAAGAAATAATTTCAAGCGGGAGACACAGCGCTAGGGCGGGATAAATTAAATCTCAAGCAGGAGAACGGGAGATTTTGCAAAAATGGGCTTTCGGCGGGAGATCTCCCGTCGAAAGCGGGAGAGTTGGAGTCTCTGTTGACACTTCAGTCCTGTGCTACAGAGCATCACAGTGCACATACATGTAATGTCAATGAAAGCCATTCCTTGACAAAGGCCTTCAGTGGAAACGTTGAAAAACAGTTTTAGTTCTCCAATTTAAAGCTCACCTGGGCCAAAGTCTCTAGTGACCCTATCGTGATCATTCATTGTCCAGCATTGGTTTTGCATAAACTTGTTACATTTTACGATTCTTCTTGAGAACCCCAAGATAGATTTTCACCAAACGTGGCAGGTAGTCTCAATGCCCCCCCCCCCCCAAACACACATGCACACACACACACACACACACACACAAGTCCAGAAATTGAAGAATCTCTAAAAATCATCTTCTCTAGAACCATATATGATAGAGGAAAGTTAGTGCTAGAGTAAGGACATGGGTGACTTTTATTTGTTCACAGCCGATCCAGGAATGTTCGAGGGGGAAGGGGGACGACAAATTTTTGGGCCATTTTTAACATTTTCATCTTCTTTTTGATGGTCAAATTTTCACCAAACTTGGCAGGTACACATATTACCACTAGGATGATAGAATATAAATTTGTACAAGTGTGTGTTGGGGGGGGGGGGAATCATCACCCAAATTAGAGCAGCTATAATCAATATTTTACAAATTCGAAATGATAATGCTAGAAGTACATTTGTGAGTGCATGTTTCAAATTTGTTCATGTCAGATTGGGGTGGGGGGGGGGGGGGAAGTGGGGGCCAATTTTCATCTTCCTGAAAATGTGTGGTAAAATTTTTCCCAAACTTGGCTGGCATCACCACTAGAGAAATAGAATATAATATACTTGGACAAAAGGACACTATTTACAACATTGGAGGTAGATGATTAACATGAAGATGATACACAATCTTGATCTGTTGCAATATCAAGACAGGTGTTGAGTACTACATGTACATGTCTTGTCTTTGTGCCTATGCTTGATTTTCTCCCAAGAGACATGTAAGCACTAAATGAACAACTGTTTCTCAAAAGATGTGTGTTAGCAATGCATCAAAATGTGGACTGTCCTGATTTAAATGGTTAAGTCAGTTGAGAATGTAAAATGAGCTCAACACAATCAGTGTGTATGTATATATATATATATATATATATATATATATATATATATATATATATACATACACAGATATATATATATATATATATATATATATATATATATATATATATATATATATATATATATATATATATATATATATATATATATATATATATATATATATATATATACATATACATATGGGCCGTGACGCGAGAAAAGGGCCCTTAGGGCATTAAATATCGAAAATGAGTTTTCACCTCCACATTGTAGAAGGAACTCTGATGCATTGAAATATGGAAACCTTTTTCTGAAATTCCACTCCTAAATGCCCCAATTATGACATTCAAAACAGCATGTTTGGCCCAAATCCTGTCACTTTTTAATGCATTTATGCATGTGTGCGCAGTTTTCTAGTTGATCTATTTTGCGCGTATTGCTTTGTGTAACTTTCGCGCCGTTTTCTGGCGTTTGCGCGCAGCGGTGCTAAGGGCCCTTTTCTCGCGTCACGGCCCATATATATATATATATATATATACATACATATATATATATATATATATATATATATATATATATATATATATATATATGATACATTATATATA
Organism: Diadema setosum; assembly: GCF_964275005.1. NCBI lineage: Eukaryota > Metazoa > Echinodermata > Echinoidea > Diadematoida > Diadematidae > Diadema > Diadema setosum. The sequence goes on from NC_092691.1 coordinate 17,015,813, forward strand.
TATATGTATACATATATATACATATGACACATTAATTGTAAGGTGAGCTTCTGTTTTCCATCTAAATGACTCCATCATACACAACATTTCAACATATGAGGCAGGTTGCAAAGTACCAGACATGAAGCAACTGTCTGCTCTTATGAAAGGTAAAACCAACTGTGTATAGTTTATTGTCTTCTTCCAAATATGGCTTTACATTCTTCAAAATGCCAAAATGCAGCATACACCCCTCTGACAGAATCAATCTCAGCATTAATTGATCATAATAATGTACAATAAAGTTTCTACATGAAGAACTGATGGAAATGTAATTCCCTGTCATATACCAGCTATGAGGTTATTTTTTTTTCTAATTTGCCATTATAAAACTCTGATTATTATGATACACTCTATAGTTGAGGTATGTCTTCACACAATGTTGGAGAATCTCCATCAATCCCCTACAACTCCTAAAGTAACTCACATAAATGGCACACGCGATAGGAACTGACATGAGACACACAAACAGTCATGAAACTGAAAACATGGAAAAAAAACTATGAAGTATCATCAAAATTGTTACATACTCGGTCTTTAGGAGCCGACAGGCATTTTTTTTTTTTTTCATACCAGATAATCTCCATTCACACAATTGCATATTTGAGCTTGGATGTGGCCGATGTGAGTCTGTTGATACCCACCCAGTCACTTTCACAACAATCAGCATACTTGTATCTCTTGAATCATGCTCACATGAAAACATACCAAAATGATAAACTCGTACCATTTTATCTCTGCTCATTCTTCTTTACAAGTCTGTTTTTAAACTGCTGAACTCTTCCTAACAGACTGTATTCAATCAGCTCGAATGTCAATAAATAAATGCCAATAAATAGATTAAAGAGGGTTTGTACAGTTTATCAACAATAAATGTGACATTTGGCTTCACATTTCACTGTCTTTGCATGACTGACAGTGGAAGGGGCAATATCTTAGGCTACCAGACAGATTCAATCTCCCGGATTGGCACAAGAGGTTTTGCCAATGCACTGCCACAGTTGGTTATGCACACGCAGTAAATTTAAAATGAGCCATATGATTCACTCAAGTTCTCAGCAGTAGCCCTCAGTTGCAAAATATTGTGGGATTACCAGACAGAAATGGGCTCCATGGAGCAATTTTAAAATCAACAAAAACAACGAAAAACAAACGAAACACCTATTGATAGGCATACAACATCTAATTATGGGTAATGTGTAATCTGGTGAGCCAAGTATTGAAAATTTCAGCTGAACAATATTGCCCATAATGAAATCCAAGGAAAACTCTTAAACAGGAAATGTACAACATGTACCTTTTGCTCGAAAGAAACATATATGGTTGCTATTTTGAAGGCAAACATTTATCCATACATTTTACTAATTTTAGAAACCAGAAACCATGGACCATTATCTTACATAAACCTTTGTGGAAATTGGAAGAGTTGGCATGAGAGTCTCAAAATGAATCTGCTCAAAAAACTCTTTTCAATTCAGTGTGACTGAATTTCAAAGAGAGTATTGACCTATGCAGGCTTCTCTGCATTCTTAGACAGGAATATAAATATACTTCAAAATTTTAATTCATATGAATTTAGAGAAAGAGCACAAATAAATTCAAGCCATTTTTTTTTTCTTTCTTTCACATGGGTATCAATGGAGTACTGTAATTATACAGATCAGACTCTTGTTGGTTTTCGATTTAACAAATTTAAACTGGAAGCTCATCAAACATTCATCTTGCTCCATCTACTCACATTTGTCACAAGCACAATTTCATTTCTAAATCACATACTTGATAACAATTCCTCAAAACCCTAAAAAAACTCTGCTACCTACTTTAGTTCGAATAAAATGCTTCACACATACAGTGTCCATTTGAATAGGATATGAAATAAAGAAGGTATAATCCTGTATCACAAGTATTTGTAAACAAGTGACAACAAAAGTTACGGAATTAATCATTAAAAAAAAAAAAATGATTTCATGAGTGAATAACACCCCTCCCACCAAAAAACAGAAATAAACAATCCCCCACCCCACCAAAAAAAAAAGAGACAATAAAACACTCATTTTCAGTCCATGTATTCGAAAGCATTCACCATACCCAGTAATCCTCTTCACACATTTAGAATTGATCTGCCCTGCCCTTTGTCTAAAGTATGACAAAGTTGAATTATTTCAGAACACGACAATAACCCCTAACCTTCACCAGCAAACTGAAATCAGCCTCATCACCAAAGTCACGACTCCTTACATTCAAGATTTTGGCTCATATCTTGACAATTCCTCATCCTCTTACTTATTCAATAAATAGACTGATGTAATATGTTATGCCCCCCCCCCAAAAAAAAAAAAAATATTTAACCCTCTTAACTTTCACTAGATTACTTTTTCATGTCAATCATGTACCTTATTCAATTACAATACAGCAGGGATGCCAATCTTGTAAAGAGAACTGCAGTATAATTATGAGGCATGAAAAGATGTATTTTGGTGGAAAAAGAACATCTTTATCTTTCCCACAATAGACATCTGCAGTAATACAATCTGGGCAAAACAGGATTTTCCATGAAACCTGCAGTTGTTGTTTGTTGTTGTTTTTTTTTGCAAAAACAGTACAAAACACTTCAAAGAGAGAGAGAAAAAGAAAGAGAAACTGTTGGCATCTCTTGTACAGCAATAGCTCATTGCTTTCTTCCCTTACACATGAATTTACTTTGTAAATCTTGACTTTTACTGAGGATTGAACCACAATTTTAAATGATTGATTACCATGTCAATCTCTATTCTTCAACCAATTTGAAAACATGACAATTGAGGACTCAAATGCATTTTCTCCAGGCATCCTTGGAGAGCCCACTCCCTTTCCCACTTCCCTTAACCCCACCCCTCCCATCCCACCACACCACACCCCATCCCCCTCAAAAAAAAACAACAACAAAAAAAAAAACATTAAAAAATGATTTTAAAAAAGAAAAAAAAATACTTTACATGTGTTTGCTTCTGCTCTCCTTCAGTACTTCTTTCACTTCTTTGGTACCATTCATCATGCACTCTTTGGAGCAAGCGAATCTTGTCATAGTCCTGTTCACTTCAACAAGCTACCTTCATCACCATCGACAGGTACATGTAATACTTTTGTTACCAAGTTTTACCATTAATTATCATTTTAGTTCTGACACAAAGACTGCAACTAAACAAAAAACAAATAATGTTTACACAGCATACAACAAACAAAATAAATATATAAATACCACACATCACAACACTGAATTTATATTGACTGACACACTCATGTTGTGCAACGCACACTAGAAAAAGAGCCTAGTTTCTATAGAATGTACTTTGTCCTTAACTATACTGTTAAGGGCAATGACTCAATCATGCCATAATGTAACAAGCATTTCAACGATAATAATGAGGAAGGAACCTAAGTTTTTTAAACATCTTCAAGACCTTAAATAGCCACCGGTAGTAATCCACACATCTCATACATGGTACATTACCAATTGAAAGTCATATTTTGTTAATATTTTTTTTTAAATCAAATTAGCCAGTCCTTTCATGTGACTACTGGAAGGCTCCTTCAGAAGTTCCAAAAGAAAAAAAATTAATGCCCAAATGGCTATATTTCACAGGAAATCACATCTTTCTTTACTAGACCATCATACAAGCTATTCTGATTCTATAACAAATGCCATCTCAAGACAAATCTGGTGGAAATGGAAGTGTTGCATGAGACAGTAGCATTCATTAGCAAAAACAACAATGAAGGCCACAACCAGGAGCACTTAGTCATGATACAAATGATATATCAATGCCTGCTGCACTGTGAAGATCACAATACACAAATGATTTTAAACCCCCTGGTTCATTACCAAGCTCTTCTGTTCATGTGGCAGATCAACAAGGTATTTCATTGCTGGTGATGACATCTACTTTCTTATCATTTGTTTCAACATAAACCTAGCACAAGGAGGACTGGCATCCCGGCAACTTGTTCAATGGCTTTCAGATGATGACTTTAATGGAATAAGACTTTGGTCTCGGAGGAAAAGATGAATAAATAACCAATGAATAGCAATACGAAATAAACTATCACTTGAGATCTTGATTTTCAAGAGGAAAACACCCATCAACATGCATTTCATAGCATGTTCATAGATGAAAGAAGATTTTATAAGTGCATGTGTCAGTGTGTGTGTGTGTTTGTGTGAGGGTGTGTTTGTGTGTGTATGTGAGGGTGTGTTTGCGTGTGTTTGCGTGTGTGTGTGTGAACAGTATGCTGCAACTCAACCTGTATTCAAAGTGTAGAAGCCCATTTTGCACACTCTCGAGATTACCATGACACATGTTGACAGCAAATGGCATCTGCATAGCAAGTGCTGAACTGTACACACAAGGCTTTCTCCTGGTTTTTGCAACACAGATGAAAACACTCTATAAATGTTTAATGCTCCCTGCATCATCCATTCCACTTGAGTTTAAAGCACTTTTGTTTTGAAGTAATTATTAAATGCTCATCATAAATTGTAAGTATGCATGATAATCCATGCCTTCAATGTGACTTACGATCTTACTTCAATATTTTGCAAATGAGGGCTACATGTACTTTTCCATACATAAATTCATCTCTACAGTAAAGAATATCACAGTCAAACTTGGAAATGATACAGTGTGCTAGTCATGGCACAATACAACAGTGAGAGTATACATGCAAAACAAAGTTTTCTACTTTCATAAATACATGTGAAGATAAGGAAAAGATGTAAAAGGTTTTTCTGAAGGCCTGTGTACAAGAAGTCCATCATTGATACAATATGACTAAATAGATACGTCTTGTTCATGGGAGACTCTTCAATGTGTAGATAAGTCTATGGTCACTTCAAAGGCAATACAGTATTGTTTCAGATATCAATGTTCTATCAGCATCATCCTAACAAAAAGTATTTACTGATTGGTGTACAATATAACAAATTTAAAATGCATCAAAACTACTGCAATACTGTGATTATATAGCTCATCATTATTCATTTTAATTTAAGATGTATATATACAAGGACTGATTCTATCTATATTTGCATAAAATGTGGCAATAGCAAAAATAGCAAACTTTATAGATCTCATAATGCTTCCAATATGGCCAAATCATAACTGCATTGCAAAGAAAAAAAAAAAGCAGTTTCTTCAAGTACAAGGGAACAACACAGTTAGGTTAAAAAAAAAAAAGAAGAATCAAATAAACACTCATGATAATTGTATGCTATGTGACTTACGAGGGCCTAACATTATTTGGTAAAGCACCCCAATAATCTTACAAAGCATCACAAAAATTTTCAACAGTGCAAGTTTCAATAACATACTGTATTGTAAACCCTGGTATGCATTTTGCACGCACAATACATTGTATATGTTGCAATGTGAACTTGCGTGGTTCAATTTGTGATCGTGAACCAGTGATGGGATGAGAGATACAGTAGTATCATCCCTACTCAAGACAAAAAAAAAAATTAAACACTTTCTCACCTGAGACCATGTATACAGTAATCTTCTGTGATTACAGGAGGCAATATTTTTGTGACCTGTCAATTTTGCAAGTATCAGTCACCTATTACATTCATGGAAATAAATAATTGAAATAGATGGCTGGCATAACAGCAGCTATATTCAGACATAAATGCCAAATATTCTTGATTAAAATAAACTGAATAAATGAAAACAAATAAACATTATAATCATTTCACTTATCCACATCTTCATCAGTACTCCTTAGCCTTTGGCAAGTTCTTATCAGTTCACTGGTCAAAATATATATATTCACAAACGTATGGGATTTGTGTATTTGACCATTTAAAACACTCAAACATTCAAAAATTATGCTACAGTTTCCTAAAGATTTTCATCATGAAAACCATACTGAGTGTACATGTATACCGTTTAGCACCAGATCACACTATATTTTGTACCACAGCATCGCAAAGTGCCACATTCATCACTGTGTAGTCACGGGGAAAATGGAAAGAAAAAAATCCACAGCCTGCGCTTGCTTACTCTTGCATTCCCCAAAATAATCATCTAGGCATCACAGGTGAGCTTCCCTTACACCAGGGAGGACACTATACATTTAGAAAGGAGCATACAAAGTATCGTTCTGAAAAGCAAATGAGAGATGTCTTTTTTACTATACTGGGCATCACAGTTGCCTCACTCCCAGGAGAGCAAAGAGCAATGCCAAAGTGTCTTAATTTTGTGGTATCACTGGCAATTTCAGTGACATTAACTAAACAGTGTGCTTCCATATCAATCTCGTTTCAACTATATCAGAATGCAATTTAGATCCTCCATAGTTGCCATTCACTTTGTGCAAACACAATGCATTTAATAAGCACAAGCTACACATACATACAATTCAATCAGACATCATTTGGACACTGAAATTACTCTTCAATCAAAAAGTTGCAAGGTGTCACCATTGCAGGGCCCAAACACCATCCTCTGAATCTGTTGAAATGTAACTTGAAACTGGACAAGGTTATTGCTAGTGGATCTCTGTTGCAACGTGGGGATGACCACATCCTTCTTTTTTTTTTACCACAGGACAAGCAAGGGTGAGATTGGGAGTGGGTAAACCAGGGAGGTCCACCTCCCTGGGTAAACCGAAGAGGTCTGTCCTCTTATTTTGCTCAAGGAGAATGTGCAGGGCTGGAGCATGGGGAATGGCTGCCCTCACTGGCCAACGAGCTGGCTGCGCTTCCCGGCCTCTTAATCATACTCGGGTGGAATTCTGCATGTCGTCGGGCGTGCTTCATGAGGTGGTCACTGCGCATGAAACGCTTCTCACATAACGGACAACCAAAACGCTTTTCCCCAGTGTGTGTCCGGTAGTGTCGAGCCAGCTCGTCTGAGCGGGCAAAACGCTTGTTACAGTCCTGCCAGTTGCAAGGAAATGGTCTTTCACCTATGGAGCAAAACACACACAAGAAAGATTTGATTTTAAAGTGTCATTCATGTTACAGCTCTTAGCTTTCTAGGAAGGGGGGGGGGGGGCTTGTCAATTGTTAAGTGAGCGCTGACATTCACCATACTGAGCCAATTTGGCATAAAAATAGCAAAATTGAAACACATTTAATGCAACAATAACTTAATACTATACTTCATCTCTTTTAATGGAAAAAAAAAAAAGATTATCTTGGGTTTAAATCATTTTTGATCTTGCTCCTTATCCTTTTTCTGTGCATACGTGTACATATCACAGTGAATGATTGGCAGAAAGACAGAAGGAAAGAAACACAATATGGCATCTCAAACTCAAAATGAAAAATGATGTAACTGTCAACTACTGGTACTACATTGTAATAACAAAGGCACAGCATAACTATATTGTACTTACGCATAGGAAAAAAAAAACAGGCTAATCTTGTGCATGTGCTTTCTGGTCTTCAGAGATTGACAACAACAATCAACAAGATGAGGAAAGCCTCCCTCTTTTCAATGGTGGCATCAGCTAGCTCACCAAGATGTTCCTACATGTATCCTAATGAGTGTGCGTGCGTGTATATCAGAGAGAAGAGTACCGGTATCAGTTCAGTATTATAATTGAGCACAGGCAGCAGAGCTGACAAACAGGCATTGCCATGCAGGCATTACATGGTGCCATAACAGTAATGTACATTGTAGTAAGGCTTTGCTATCAGAGTTGCTCAAGTGAAAGGTCAGCTTTAAACACACATTGTTTACAGAAATAGTGATTATTTTGTCAACTACATGTCTTGCACCAATGTAATCTTGCAATAATCTTGTGAGCATAAACTAGCAAAAGATCCCTTGTTATAATGTGCTAAGGTACTCTAACAGGCACGTACACTATGTACTGTATACAAGTATTAGACCATTTCAATTCTGAAAGTCATTTCTGCAGCATCTCATTCTTATGTTCAGTAGGCCACCACCACAACACACTGTACAATTCCTCACCACACAAGTCAGTCAGTTTATACTATGTACAATAGCCAGTCATTAGACAGGGCTAATTGATTCTAGATTTCTAGTGTTTGCCCACTTGCCCAGAGAAGGTAAAATTTAATGTCAGGCAAGTTCAATAAATTACTAGTTAAACCTACTTGCCCGATCGTGCAAGCAAATTTCGATCGTAGAAGATCGTCTTCCCAAAAGCCAGCCACTTATGTGCAGAATTTGTTTGCATTAAAAAGTCATTATTATCCAGAAAGGCAAAGCTTGAGTGATTGCTAACATGTCGAGGAAGCAACAAGCACACAACATGACTACAAGTTGTATTGTATGAGGTGTTTATGGTCCACATCGGCATTTAGGTACAGATGTTATCTTTCTCTATGCCCAGCTGCCCATCTCCCTTCCCTCATAGCAGTCTGTGATTTGAATCTCTTTATTGTCTTTTAGATTTTTAATATCATCAATTGACAAAAACTAGAAAAGCACTATGAGAGCGCAGACCTCCGCCAAGCAGCTCGCCAAGTACAAATGTAGCTACTTTCCAATGATGATCTTGCTCTTCCATAGAGATCAGTGATTTCCACCCAGATGTATGCGTGCTGAAAAATCATCCGATTTCCCAATATAGAAGTCTTTGTTACATCATACACCCTCACGCGCCTCGCCCTAGCAGAAACTAGAGCACGCACTTTAGTGCGCGTACATGAAAACCTCAAAAATGCGCAGCTTGAACTCCCAAGTTCATTGACCCTTCCTGCCAAAATATCAAAAATCCTTCATAAAATCCACAAAAATTTCCAGATCACTACCAAAATTTAATCATCTGTTCCTTGTGTCATTCTCAACCTTTCCTGCAAGTTTCATTCAAACCCATGCACAACTTTTTGAGTTATTTTGCACACAGACAAACAAACAAACTAACTAACAAACAAACCAAGGGTAACAAAAACATAACCTCCTCCCTTGGCGGAGGTAATAAACACCTTGCTCAAGGGCAGTCAAGGATTATACTAAATTTAACAAGTCCATCATCAAAACCACAGACATCAAAAAGCAATCCCTCCTCTTCAACCTTTCCCATTCTACAAATCCCTCTCTCATAATGCCCACCCATCTGGCTGTTCTACTTTGTTGTAAAATCATTTAAATTCATGATAAATCCCAGCTCTTGCAACCCCAGCTGGTCGCATAATGCAGTTTATAAGCTATTGGTGCCTGAGGCTACAATGTATTTCGTGTACATGTACAATGTACAGTGTACATTCACTAAACTGGGCCGTCTAAAATTCAAGGTGATGTCACCAACACTTATAAAAAGAAAACTATGAAAAACTATACATCAATTGAAAGAGAGAGTAATGACCTTTCATAAAAGATGTAAATCAGCGTCATGTCATGAATTATGTGATGTCATATGATTTTAATATTTTTGTATGATTTACATATTTGTGAAAAATCAAATCGTTTATTCAAAAGAAACCAGTAATTCAATTATTATTCAAAAATCATTCTAAATTTTGATATCTTCATAATGTAAGCTTTCCATTGGTACATAACTCATAGGGTATAATGCTTATAAATATGAAGAAATATCAAATAGTAACTCAAAGATGTGGTTAGAGGGTCTGTGGACTAGTGTGGTCTATAAACTCATAGACGCTATGGATGGGACTGCAGTAAAGTACATGTAGGCCTATACGTACACGTACAGCAGTGTTCGATCACATGTACATGTAGACCTATTCTGTCAGCAGCCTGCTGTAAACCTTGAAAGTGAATACCAATCCTAATGAAAAAAAAAAAAAAAATCAGCTACAGGAAGTGATGCAAAGGACTGTGGGAAATCAGGTCAGAGTTCACAAGCTATAATAAGCTATATAGATGACATCATCGTCCAAGCCATTTCTGCAACGGATTATTCCATAGATCGGCGTTTGCAGCTTTTTTGCGTGAACTACGGGATATCCCGTAGATCAGCGGATATGGTTTTTCACTCTTTATTTTGGGGCAAGTAGGTTTTCCTATGAGCAAGTGAAAACATGAATAGCAAGAAATCTTCATAATGTGTACTTGACCCAAGGGCAAGTGTAAAAAAAAGGGGGGCAACAGTATGGATCACTGCATTACATGTACATAAACATGATAATGTTGATTATAAAACAAATGTTCATTTGTCATATCGTACACGCTAATACTTTTAAAGGACAAGTCCACCTCATAAACATGTGAATTGAGTGACTGCAGCAATATTAGTAGAATACATCAGTGAGAGTTTGAGGAAAATTGGACAACCCATTCAAAAGTTATGAATTTTTGAAGTTTCTACTCAATCACTGCTGGATGAGAAGACTACAGTTGTACTACAGCTTGTGATGTCACATGTGTACAACAATATAAAGAAAACAAAGAAAATTCAACATATTTTCACTTTTCTCTCATAACAAAAGAACGCTTGACTTGCCTCTTTCAGAAGGCTGGGGGACTAATATTACCCTTAACATACATCAGTAAAAAGTTGAGGAAATGTGCACTTTTTCCACCAAAAAAAAAAAATCAAATTTTGTGAAATTCTCTGTATATTTTCTTTGTAATTTGTATCATTGTACGCATGTGACAACATACACTATAGTAGTCTTCTCATCCAGCAGTGACCGCACAGATAATTTAGAAATTCATAACTTTTTGAACAGATTGTCCAATTTTCCCTAAACTTTCACTAATGTGTTCTAATATTATTGCTGCATTCACTTAATCCACAGAAGGTAAGCTTGTCCTTTAAATGAGTATTACACTGAGTAACAATATGGTGCCCACTGTCAGCAGTTGGCCAGACTCTCTTTATATTTTATATGGCACTGCTCAAAATGATTTAGAAGATTCTATGATAGCTTTCATGTTGTTGTGTGTATACAGTACGTGTACAGAATTGGTAAGCTCAGATTTTATGCTACATGTATTTCAATATTCCTTCATACATGTAGCTTATAAATTCTTGGGTTTTAAGTATTAATTGTGTTCGGTCAAAAGGGCTGAATTATAAAATTTCAAAAAGCATCTTTACAGGAATGGCAATGCAAATCCTTCAAGGAGTTCAAAACAATAATTCTACACTCCTTAGTGCAAGTTTCCTCACAGACTGTTATTTTCTGTACATTAAAGGACAAGTTCACCTTCATAGACATGTGGGTTAAGTGATTGCAGTGCAATATTAGCAGAACACATCAGCAAGAGTTTGAGGAAAATCGGACAATCCGTTAAAAAGTTATGAATTTTTAAAGTTTCTGCTCAGTGACGGCTGGAGGAGAAGACTACTATAGCTTGTGACGTCACTTGTGTACAACGATATAAAGAAAGTATAAAGAAAATTTAACTTATTTTCACTTTTCTCCCATAACAAAAGGTCCCTCAACTTCTCGCTTTTAGAAAGCAGGGGGAATAATATTACCCTCAACATACGTCAGTAACAAGTTGAAGAAATATACACTTTATTGAAAAAGTAAAGTTTTGTAAAATTCTCTTTTTATTTAAGAACCTTATATCATTATACACACCTGACATCATACACTGTAGTAGTCTTCTCATCCAGCAGTGATTGAGCAGACACTTTAAAAATTCATAACTTTTGAACAGATTATCGGATTTTCTCCAAACTTTCACTGATGCGTTGTACTACTGTACTAGCTGAAATTTTCGTGTACAGATATTTTCGTGAATTGCTACAGCTGTACTTGGAGGACGTTTTCGTGTGTTGTTAATTTCGCGGTTGCGAGGGTCTTACTGAACTTAGTTATTCGCGCATTGTTATTTTCGCGTGTTGTTATTTTCATGGTTCAAAGGCGATTCGCGAAAATAAAACCCGCATATGTCTATAAAGGTGAACTTGTCCTTTAATTTACAACTCTTACAATTGTAGTTTCTCACAGCACAGTCTGAGTGTACATTGTGTACAGGCAGTATCCTCTTTACAATGCAGTTTATCTACATGGTAACAAGCAATTTAAGAAGCAGCATCACAAATTTGCATTAATTTAGTACCTGGTATTCCACTTCTGCTGGTTTGTGTTCTACAATATGACTTCCACATAGCAAACTGTGCACATGACAAGTGTGGTGAGCTGATGGAACATAAATTATAATCTTTTTACAAACTAACTCTTTATGGCCCGGCCTCTAGTTAGGCCTACATTCAACATCAATTGTACCACTTCTTGACCAAATTTTACATTAATATTAAAGGGGATGGCTAGTAACTGATCAGTGGGAATCAATGGGAATGCTGGGGATAATTGTTCCAATCATTGTGGGATTCATTTAAGAGTACATTATATAATCTTTTGTTGTGTAAAAATTATTTGCATCAGAATGGTCTCATATTCAAGTAATGTGCATGCAGTTTAATGTTTCCAGGTTAGCATGCCTGTACAGTGACAGGGCAATCGTTAACGGGCCGTTAATTTTAGTTTAGTTCTTTTTCTACATGAACTTACACATTGTACTCTGTAGTATTGTAGACATCACAACTGGTAATAGTGGTATCTTGTAAGTTGTGGTAATTTAGTCTAGGCCTACCTGTGCTGTAATTACAAAGTAGCTAACCTGACAAACTCTTAAAAAGTGACATGTCATGCTCATGCATGGCTTATATAAAATTTGTTAAAATGTCATGCTAGATGTTCTAGTAGACTAGGCATAGGCACAAGCCACAAGGAGGTGGTGCAGCAGATTGCAGATCATGGGAAATTCAGAGTAAAATTTTACCTAGTGGTCCTTGACAGGGAATTCCCCACTGTCTTGACAAGTGAGTTATAGCGCTCGTGCTAACGCGCATTGGTTGGAGTGTTCTTTTGTTCGACGAGGCCTACGTAATGTTCATAGGGGGTGTGTCAACGCAAGACTTGAGTGCCCGCCGAAACAGCGGGACGGACGTACGTGGTGGTGGGGCCCACAAGGGGGTGTTGTACCAACACAATGAAAACATACGAGATCGAACAAAGAGATCGACCCCAAAAACAGTAGAAATTCGAACAAACCTGTATGTGTTCTCAGATGTGCCTTCAGATGTGAGGATTTCCCATATACCTTATCACATCCCTGATAGTGACAATGGTGTTTTTTAACGGTATTTTGACTTTGTGACTGTTTTGGCCGTCTGCTGTTCCTTTGTTTAGCCGACGCTTTGTTGTTATCGTAAGCAATGTGCGAGCCATCACGTGGAGTACTCGATGGAAATGAGTCCACATCTGAACGAAGAGTATTACTCAGTCCATCGTAGGGTCCGTTTATGATTCTTGGTGGGCTTGGACAATCGCTTACGGGTGATGGAATTTCATGCCGTGGTCGATACCTCTCGAGATCAGCCAAAATTCTCGCCACCATGAACAAAGAACTATGCGCGCTAACGCCGGAGTCCGACATGTGGTGTGCTCGTTTGACGGCTGCATCTGTCTCATAATCTCCTTCTTGTTGAGCAAAAACAGTGTCGTTTGGACAGGTTTCCATGATCTCTGAAGATGTAACGGATGGCCTAGACGCTGCTATAGCTAGGAGACATTCTGCTGCGGTTGTAGCATCCATACTCATGTCTAATGTAGTGTTCATGTCCTTCGGAAAATGAGAAAACGTGGCCATAGCCGCGTTGCTGAGGAGTCCGATTGCGCAGTTGACTAAACAATAATTCTCACTTGCCGCGATCTCTCTAGCTACGAAACGAAGGAAAATTAGTCTTATCTCAAGACTAATTTTTTAAAACTTTGTTCTTTGGTCAGTTTTTGCTAGCTCTTTCGAAATAATTATCAGCTTGATAACTCACATTAGATTACATTAAGAGCATAAGTAGCTTTGATTATATAATGCAAATTTTGTACCCAGGTGAGGGTAAAGTAGGTCTAAATTGCGCCTTCATCAGAGACTAAAAAGCGCGAAGCGTGCACGACTGCTCGGTCATCGCATAGAAGCATACTCTCGTTACACATCTATCCGCACGCGCACTTATTCCATGAACACGTGCGCACGCAATCCCCACTCAGGTACGGTATCAGCTGTCAACAATCAGCTGAACAGGTTAGAAACAATACAATGCGAACAAAGATCCTGTATAATATTCATGCTGGTATGGTAACACGTTATGTATAGAAACGTAGTTCAAACATTTTGTTTTGTTTGGGACGTTATATTGGTGTTCACAATTGCGGTCTTGTCACCAAGTACATACTTTTTCGGTACCACAGAGTTCAAATTTAGGATTACCAACTACATGTAGCTGACAACACGCACCCTCGTGTGTATTGAAAAAAAAAAAAAAACGTAAAGCCTGAAATAAAGCCCGCTTGCCGAAGCTCACGAAATACCAGTAGGCGCTTGCGACACACAGGGGCAACACAGGTAGCCTTTGTGTACCCAACAATGAACAGCGAGTCCGCGGACAAAAAACGCGATAAGTAATGTATAATGGAGTTACGCAAACTGGAAATTTCATTGATTTATCTACCACACGTACATACAATGTATTGATCCATGTTCCTGAATTGTAAGAGCAACGTAGTTCACAGTTACAGCCTGAGCCTGGAAGTACAGGCTTGAAATTGACTTGTTAGTGAGGATATTATGGCCGAGAACTTATGTATATGCGTTACAAAAGTTAATGTGTGAACAGGTGCATATTACGGAATGTACGTGTAAATGTGTATTCTTTTCAACCAAATTAACCAAAGACATGAAGCACTTGCATGCAAATGACCACTTTCTGCTCGGCAGTTTTTTTACGAACTTTTCTTTCGATAATATTCCATGTTTTGTAAATTATGTGGTTTGTAATTCCAGAGATCGCTTCCATCCGGAATGCACCCCTATCTCAGATGAGCTCTTATGATCTCAACCCCCCCCCCCCCATCTCAAGTACCTCAGGTATAGGCTGTTGGTACGTTATACAGTGCGTACAAAAAAATAAAAAAAGGTAATCCAACTTTGGAAGGTTACTATTTCATAATTGTCAGCGATAGAGAGGGCAATGTTGGTTAAGGTGAGGAAAGGGGAACTCTTCTTCTTTCCAGTGCATCGATACCTAATTTTGTTGACAAATGTCATGCACAGTGGTAGCCTTTTGTCAAGGCCCTCTCGCTGTAATGGGCGAGCGAACCACTCAGCTGGGCTCTCTTCACCATACAGCGAGAGGGCCTTGACAAAAGGCTAGCACAGTGGCGGATCCAGGGGGGGGGGGGGGGGGCAGCCGGCGCACCCCCCTTAATTTGTCGTTAAAAACAAAAGAAACGAATGAAATGAAACCCGGAAGTGACACCAGAAATATTAGTTGCGCCCTCCCCCCTTTACAGAATTCCTGGATCCGCCCCTGATATTGCATGACTGAGCACATGAACTTTAAAGACAACTACGACAAATTACATTTTTTCCAAGTTTGTATGTTCAATGAGGACCATGTCTCACTGCATGGTAAGAACTGTCAATTGTGAAAGTGGACAAATAGGCAAGCCTGTACGAATGCAGGAGTCTGTTTAGGGGTTGTGTTTATGGTTTATCCAGGGAGGTCGAACTTTCCACCTCCCTGGTTTATCCTAACATTTATAGTTCATAAAGGCCCGGTCCCACTGGCCGACGGACATAAAGCGTATGCACAAAGGACACAGCGGACGAGCAAAATTTCGGGGATGGCTTCATCCGCTTTCATCCGCTCCAGAAATTGACAAAATTGGCGACAATTGGCGGTAACAGAACGGAAATAGAACGGACGTGGGTAGTATGTAGCGGGGATGTTAAACGGATGTTCATCGGAAGCCCAGCGGATGAAAGCGGATGGAAGGGGATGACAGCTCTGAAGGGGTTACCGGAGATAATTGCGAAACGGACGCATAGCAGAAAAAGCGGATGCAGAGTGGATGCAGAGCGGATGCAGAGCGGATGCAGAGGGGATGCTTTCGAAATGCTTTATATACGAGATGCATACGCTTACATCCTTTCTATTAACGTGCTATTAACGATGTAAAGACGTTCCACGTACCATATCTTTCCTCCCTCTTTCCGTTTTTAGCTGCAGCGGATGTGAGTTGCGAGGATGCCCAGAGGATGCAGAGAGGATGCAGCGGACGTTTAAGGGATGCCGCACGGACATACAACGTTTGTTGCTCGTACTTATGTCGCGGATTTACATCGTACACAGCGGAAAGTTCATCCGTTCTAAAAGTTTTAAGCAGCTTAAAACTTTTTGCGCGGATGAAATCACAGTGGACGGATGCTCGATGGATAGAGCGGATGAAACACGTATGCGATGGGTACACAGCGGATTCGTAGCGTTTTCCAACGGATGGCAAGATTTTTTGTACGCTTTACATCCTCTTTGCATCCGTAAGTGCAGTGGGACCGGGCCTTAACCACCTGTCTGATAACTTCGTCACTCACGCCACAGAGGCGAACTCACACAGTCCATTTTCTCTGTTCAACACATAGCTCGCAGCGACAAACCATGTCTTGAATATGAAGAGATAAAAATGGATAATACACGGTTTAGCCTTTATGGGAAGGACCAAGTATTTGACAACGTTGCCATGTTGAAGGTTATTAACCATAAAAGGTTAGAAGAAACCCTAAACATGAACCTGCAGTCGTGCAAGCCTGGCCTGATTGTCATTGATGTGTATCTCATCCATGCAGTGAGACATGCACTGTTCCTTCACAATAACATGCAAACTTGGAAAAAGTGCAATTTGTCATTGTTGTCTTTAAAGTTCATGTGCTCAGTCATGCATGATGTTTGTCAACATAATTAGGTATCGATGGAAAGAGGAAGAATTTCCCTTTCCTTAACTATACAACTGACATTGCGCTCTCCGTATAGCTGACAGTTATAAAATAGTAGCCCTCCAAAGTTGGATTACCTTTTTTTGATACGCACTGTAGAATGCTAACATTTGCAAATGGGACAAAGATACAAACAAACAAACAGCTTTTAAATACTTCCAAGTAGTTCTAAAAATAATGTGAGTTAGGGATAGAAATTACCATATTAATTATTATGGTTATTATGTGAACTGTACAAGATGTGTACAATAGCTTTATTAAAAACCATTTCTAAAATAAACCGTCTACAGTAAATACTTGAGAAAATTTAGAGTGGTATATCATCACCAACACTGGATCACTTCAAACAAAATTTGTAGACCATTTTGATATATCCGTATGTATGACCTGGACTTGTACTGTCACTGCCTGGTAATTTGTATATGGCGACCAGAGATGACATCTCATAGCGCATTCTAAAAATATCATCTATCATTATTATTATTATTATTATTATTATTATTATTATTATTATTATTATTATTATTATTATTATTATTATTATTATTATTATTATTATTATTATTATTAATATTATTATTATTATTATTATTATTATTATTATTATTATTATTATTATCATTATCATTATTGTTATTGTTACCATTATTTCCTTATATTTCGCTTTACTGCGAAATTTTTGTATGGTTCAAGGGCGTTTTGTGATACAACTGAACTACATAATTATATTCACCATGAAAATATGATATTCGAACATTTTTTTCATCATTGCTCCCACTGTGCAACAGTTGCTTTACACCCCCCCCCCCCCTTGGTCTGTGACAGTTTGCGACCATTTGATCGCACAACAAAATGTAACAGGTCACAGAAAATCATTCATAACAGCTATCGTACAACAAAAGCGAAAAGAAGAGACCACTGCACGAGTAGGATCTCAGTAGCACATTTTGTTCGCATGTCCAAGTCCCCTAGCTTGCGAGTCGTCGTGGGTTCATAGTATTCGAATGTTACCCGAGTGGTTTGTAAAGCCAATCACGAAATGGTCGCACTGCCGATCTCATGGTCGTGCGATGAATGAGGCTGGTGCGAGTGGTAGTAAATGTGAGTGCTTGTGCCCCCTCAGATTGGTACAGTAATTGGTATAGCTGACTTCATGCATGATAGCAAAGATCGTACGATCTTTGATGATAGTCAAGATGCCAACGAAAAAAATCTACACAGAGAAAAGAGATTGTCATAGCTGGGCCCTGCTCCAGAGGATTTTGAAAGTAGAAAGTGATTGTCGAAAATCAAGCTGGGATGAGCAGCCGGAGGAGCAGCAGGGAAGCACGCGCCACGAGGAGCAGGCGGAGCCCCCATTTGCAATATCATAGACTAGATATTTATGTTGCAGAGGGGAAGGAAAGTGATGAGGAGAACGAGTAGGAGGGAACTGATGACAGAGGGAAAATAAAGGTGCCAGAACTCCTTCCCCACCTAACACATATCTGACAACGAAGGGGCTCTCAAAACACTGGCCGGGTTGACAAACCAAAATTCAATTTTGAGGTCAAAGTTTCATGCTATAGAGGACCCTCCTTCCGCGCAGACGACGCAAGTCGTCACATGCTTATTTACAGACATGACAGACGCAACACAAATCTGTCTGGTTAATGATTCTCCACTTGACATCTGATATTAATTTTCCCATAGCCCTGATAATTTTGTCTCACTAAAAACAAATTAGGTTCTGTATATACCCTGTAGATTCTGAAGAACACTGCAACATCCACCAGTCTTTCACCGAATCACAATTTCGATGACATTTGACAATGACAATTATCATAATTATCACTTAAATATTATTATGTCCTAAATCATACTAGGAACAATCATTGTATGCTACATTATTTCATTTTCATCACCTGTGTCTTGAAACATATTTCCTGTTCTCTGGCCGACAAGAGTTCCTCTCAATGCAAGCAACCCCACATGGAGTAGACCTACAGGCATATACCATTGTCTTTTTTTTATTTTTTATTTCACTTTAGATTCTCTGTGATTTCATGTTTATTATAAACAAGTTTGTTTGCGAAGTGTGCTGTTCAGAAAGACAGGTTTATGTGAAACCAGTTCTAGCGTTCTAATCTTTATGGCGCAACAGTCGCGCAACAGTCTCAGTGTCGCAGCACAATCGCACCCACTCACAAGACTGGTCTTCCAGAAGGCCTCGCCTCACCTTTCCGGGCAAGCTACGCGGGCTTGTTGCGTGAAGGGATTTTCTAGCACGCAAGATAATTTTCTGTGCATGGACGGACAAGGATTTGGGTGAGTTTCGCGTTCGTCTCAACTGCTGGACGCGTGTTATTTACGTTTTAGTTACAGGCGACATCGGGGCACTGCGAAGTAGGCCTCAGATACCTGCGTCACAACTGCGTGTTACCTGCGTGAGAGGTGCCTGCGAGGTGCGGCCGCTACGAGCCTTCTACTGTTTATCCTATAACTGTATGTTCTTCGTGGACCTCTGCGGGTGCGGGCAATCCCCGCGACTCTCTGTTACGGCAAATTTTGGTTAATTGCACACTTTGCAAGTTACCAAAATGTGCCGTAACACTCACCCGGAACAGGTTTTGACCATGCTCAAGGGCCTGTAAAGGGCCTGTCACAGCTTTCCGTGGAAGCCCTAATTGCTTGTGTCTTGTGGGGGACAATTTTCGCTACCCGGAAGTCCCCGCAGATGGCCCTCACCCGACAGTAGGGGGCCTACCTAGCACGTATCTCGCCCGTAGTTGCCCGGTGCGCACGCATGTCCGATTTACCAGCAGTCAATGCTCAAAACTTGTTTCGGGGGGGGGGGGGGGTGGGGGGGGGGGGCATGATTGCCAGTGAGCGGTCCACGCAGAACACCAGTAGGAAGCCCGTAGCTGTTGCAAATCACAGGCGGTTAACCCTCTTGAAGTACGTAGGTTACCCGTTGATATGTGCCTGTGCGAGGGCACGTCTGTCATCTGGCTGCATTCTACAAGCATAATACGGGTGTTTTACTGGCAAGGAACGGTGTCGATATAATAGCCAACATCCGTGTAGCTGGTCAGTTCTGCGGGCGTGGATCGTTCTATTATAACGAGCACTGCTTGCATGTTGAGGGTCAGTTACCGCCTTTCTGCTGGTTAGTTGAGATTCTGCTGCGGCCAAGATAATAACATTCTGTGGAACCTCTGCAATATTGCTTCTGAGGGATCACTGAGTTGTCAGCCCTCACGCGCCATCCACGCGCCAGACAAGCAGGTCACACGGAATACACCCAAACAGAACGTATAAAGAAGCACACGTCCAGCAGGTAAGACGCATGCGAATCTCGCCAAAATCCTTGTCCGCCCACAGAAATTATCCTGCATGCTGGAAAATCCCTACACGCAACAAGCCCGCGTAGCTTATAGGCCCTACACGCAAGATGTGACAGGGCCTACCTGGCTGCGGGTAAATAGGACTTGCGTGCGCACCTCCGGGCTGCTACAGGCGAGATACGTTATACTAGGTATTGTTATGTGCGGGCCATCTGCGGGGACCCCCATGTAGCAAAATTTGTTCCACGTAAGTCACACGCGAGGTTTACCCGGAAAGGTATGACAGGGCCTTTATGTCGCTCGCGCACGTGCGAGTGTTACATGACCGCCAGCCGACCCAATACGACTATCGAGCGGACGCTAGATTTCAATAATCAGCAAATGATAAAAATCACGTAACAATTTATTACTGGATATAATTTCCTTTTCTTTTATTTGGTAATTAGGCCTACATTTCTCGTTTCTTATCTGCAGTTGTGAGAATACTAGTACAAATAGTATGATCGTTATTATCTGTCGCCATTCCAGATCATTGAATTTCAATTCTTAAAATGCAAAAAACTCTCGCATGGGAGATTATAATACCCCTCCCACACCAAACCCCTTCTCGGTCGCTGCGCTTTGATATTAGATAATGAAAGAACAAGATTAAATCAGTTCATCTGGACTTACTGTTTTAATTCCGAGAACGGTTCCAGACGAGCTGATGAAGCGTCCAGGATCGGACGTGAAACCGTTCTCGGAATTAAAACAGTAAGTCCAGATGAATTGATTTAATCTTGTTTCTTTATTGATCGTTACCTGGATGAATCACAACTTACACCTTTGATATTAGAATTTAAAATAATTAGATTAGTAAATGAGAAAATCGCACAACAATAATGATAGAATTTAGTTTGTTAGGGCTCCTTCTTTTTGCAACTTAAATAGATAACCAACGTATCAGCTTATACTTTTTTGATAGGAAATTTCCCAAATATTTCACCAATTATTGTTCACCAGATATCGTTTGATGAATGACCATTCTAAAAATGCAAAAGCTCCTTGCTGCAAGAGGGGGTATTCCCCCTCCCATACCATCCCCCGTTCGATCGCTACACGTACACACTAGTATTGTTCATTTGTAGAATAAATTTGCAGAATTCAGTTTGGTGGGCGTTTTCGTTTGCGACCTCAGAGACAAGGTATCTTCTTCTTCTTTTTTTTTTCATTGAAGATTTTCCAAATATTTCAAGTGTGCTACCAGGATGGTTGAATTGAAATTCTATAGCATTGCAAAAGCTTTATCGCGCAGGAGTGATACAACCTCCCGTACCCCCACCCCCCCCCCCCCACCTCACCCCACCGCCGGGCTCGGTCGCTGTGCTTACATATTTTTGGATAATTTGATCTGCATAATAACATTAAAAAAGGATCATTCCGGTTTTGATTATTCCTCATCAAAAAGTCCGAAGACTAACAATATGAGTTTGCATATACAATTGACATGAAAATAACATCAAAGAAAGAAATTCATAACAGCCATCGCAAAGTTGTAAAGCATAGTTATAAAACAAATATACTCTCTAAAAAGGAAGAGTGAAAATGTTCACTCTTGAAGGAGTGAATAACAGAAAAGAGTGAGTTTGGAGAGAAATTGGAGTGAATTTTGAGTAAAAATGTTCATTTTCACTCATTTTGGAGTGACCTCAGGGATCACTCCAAAATCTTCGAGTGATCCCTGAGGTCACTCCAAAATTAGTGAAGATGAACATTTTCACTAAAAGTTCACTCCAATTTCTCTCAAAACTCACTCTTTTCTGTTATTAACTCCTTCAAGATTGAATATTTTCACTCTTCCTTTTTAGAGAGTACTGATACAATTAAAAATCTTATCAAAACACATTAAAATCTAACATATTAAAATTACCAACTATGATAAAGGAAACCTGATGAGAAAAGAAAAAATGCAAGGAAAGAGAGAGAGAAAAAAAAAGTTGGATAGGGGGAATGAAAGTTGGTGCAATTAAAAGAAATAAGAGCTACAGTGTATAAAGATTGCACATTAGATTGCTTCAAAGATTCCTGTGAGTACAATAGAACCAATTAAATGTCATTGTAATACATTGTAATGGATAAATTACGCCATTACAGGATTTTTGTCTCTCACATTTTGATTTAAGACTTCCCGAATAATCTTCCACCAAAACTGTGTGCAACATCGCTCAATTTCAAATTCTAAAAAATGCAAAAACTCCCTAGAGTGGGAGGGGATATCCCTCCCTCCACTTCTCGGTCGGTACGCTTAGGTACTCGATCCCACTTAGTCGAGTTATATTCGAGGGTATTGCAGTGTGTTGAGGGGCAACTCGCGAGAAACTCTTGAATAACTTGTGCCAGTGTTCAATGCGTGATTTGGGAGTGTATACGTCACTTGTACACTTAGTGATGCCGATTGTGATACGACGAAGGTAGAGTGAGATATACGAGTTAGATATAGAGTAATGCAAGTGAAGCCGAGTTTATGGGAAGTGCAATAACTTACGCACGATTAACATTGCTATTTCTACATGTGACGAGTCAGAGGCGATCAAGTGCGAGTTGTTGGAGTTCCACACAATCAATTCCCACAACAATAAACAAATGACGTTACAAAAACGGCGGGCTGCAAAATTTTCAGACCCCTCCTTCATCTTCTGCGCGTGGTTGCACATCAGCCCTATCTGCTCTTCTAAAGCCCAAGATAGCATCTTCATGTATATGATTTTTAATAATAACGACAGAGAAAATTATTCA
Source organism: Diadema setosum (assembly GCF_964275005.1). Taxonomy (NCBI): domain Eukaryota; kingdom Metazoa; phylum Echinodermata; class Echinoidea; order Diadematoida; family Diadematidae; genus Diadema; species Diadema setosum. Next base: position 17,038,716 of record NC_092691.1, read on the forward strand.
AAATAGAAATAATTGCGGGTTGTTGGTTTGTTCGTTTGTGTGTGTGTGTGTGTGTGTGTGTGTTTTTTTTTTTTTTTTGGGGGGGGGGTTACTTATGCATTTTAGATTTGAAATGAAAAGAGACATATATATACATATCATTCTGAATTTCTTTCCTTCGCCTTCCACATCTGGGGGGGGGGGGGGCTACTGCCCCCTTTGCCCCCTCCCCCATGGCTACATTGGTGACTGAGCTGAACTGAATCTCTTTCAAATGATCATCTCAGGTCACATGGGGTTTTTCCTTGAAAGTAATTAATGCAAACTGACCACACTGACGCGGAAAACAATTCGTCGCTCAGTGAAGGATCTCTTCACAGTATCGCATCCGCCACAAGACTTCTCGCCTCACATTTCCCTGTTCTTTTGTATATTCATTCGATCCCAATTAATATCAAACAAAATAATACTCTGCCTAATCTCGAGTTTGTGGTAAAAACTATGAGCCTCTGTGTCTCCAAAAGTACTATGCATTGTACATGTATTCGCTTCGGCCCCTCAATGAATATTAGTAAAGTGTATTTTGGAGTCAACTCTGCCCATAGTTTTAAGCAGAAACTCTCAAGGCAAAGTATATTTTGTATAATAATGATATACATGTACATATCTATCATTCCAATTTTAGTGGGGATGTGTACATACAAAACCCTTGCCGATATCTTCAGCAACATGAAAGCTGTACCACTTGATACAACTCTCTTTCCAAACATTGGCCACTTCTGGGCTTGTGCTCACTTGCAGCAGGGACATACTCCGTACTTAGTAAGCTCTAGCAAATTGAGACCCTGACATCACAACAGTACATTTGTACATGCACACATCCATTTCAAACAGTGGCTGGTATCAAGCACATCAAATTACTGTCACAAAACCTACGTACACACGCAACCTCACATTTCATGGATTGTACAGTAAAGGGTCAGCAAATGATGACACAAGCTGATTTTCTTCATGGATTCAAAAATTTCCTTTGATAAAGTCCTTTTAGTTCTCGCACATGTGTTTTTTGTTTTTGTTTTGGTTCAACATTAAGATTTTCATTATTCTTGTTCTTTTGAGTATGTAACTGTTCTTTTTTTTTCCTTTCATTTTCTTTTTTTTTTTTTGGGGGGGGGGGGACTTAGAGGAAGGTGACACAGTGCATATCAGTGTCCATTTCAAAGGTTCAAAACATTTTAGATTCATATTTATTGTGCAAGCTTCTTTTAATGTTCCTTCTCACCTTAACTGTAGTGTGTACTGTAGACTGTAGAAGTCGGCTATTGTGTGAAAAGAATTTAATGACAGCACCAAGGCTACATACATGGTGCATGATTTACACTACATGCTGTTATCTTGATATTTACAAGTTTGCTCCTTGAGATAATGACCTTGCAATGACAGGGCTTCTGTGTTTGTCAGTTTGATCTAAATTTGAAAACAAGATGCAGACACTCTGAAAGATCCAAGTGGGAGAGTGTATGATCCTGTCATCAAAGACAAGGACGTAATTATTCACAATATACAGTGAACACATAATCAGAGACAAGAATAACAGAAAGCATACAGATAGAGAAGAAAAATTTCTATTTACATGTTTATCATCTCTCTGGATTTTCATCCGTGATGGAGTGGCATATGAACACATGATCACCTTGAGCATATTGAAAAATATTAGACTGTCACAAGGAATTATAGACATTTTTCTGCATGTCATTACAATCTGACAAAAAGGCCAATAAACACACACTCCGGCAATGCTAAAAGTCCCATTACATCATCACTCTTGTCATGAACTTGCTTTGCAATACAAGGGAATCCCATTATAATGAGATCGGATACAACGAGAATCTGGATACAGTATAACAAGAAAAATCACCCGGAACTGACGATCTTGTTATAGCGGGATGCCCCTGTACCAGCCTTCAAGGAAAACGTGCATTATTGAAGAATCACTTCTTTTTTTATGATATTGGCAAAATCAAAATCACACATTGGCAAAGTTTGAGGGAAATTAGACATGAATTAGGAAAGTCCAGCTGATTTGAATGTGAGTACTTATCCTACTGCAATGTTCTCTGCAAACGCTGAAATAGCCATCTTGTTCACATTACTGTGATGAAGAGAATATCAATGCATCTGGCATGCCACTCCTACAATGAATGAAAAATATCATGCAGACAACATAATAGTCAGGTGACCATATGAATTTATTCAGATGTGCAATAAAGCCATGTTACCCGACTCTCCAGTACTAAAATTGTGAAAAATTTCCCAAAATCAATCTGCACTGCCGCCAAACTCATAACCCAGGCTTGGGTAGTGGCAGCACCACTGAAAGCTTGCTAAACAATCTTCAGCCATTGATCCTGATCATGAGCTGCACATGGCAGCATGGCACAAACAAGTATTAGTGTATATACTCCTGGACTGTGGACATTTATCTAATTTCTCTCCATTGTTTGCTTGTTATATGAATGCATTTCAATACTTTTCTCTTGATTCTAGCTTTGTCAAACATTTTAAAAACATTTTAAGCATCCTTTTCTTTGTATCTTCATATCTGTTGGGAGATCAAATATGATATGATCTGAAATATGCTTTAGCTCCTTTTATAAAAGCATATTTCAGACTGTGACTTTGGACCGTAGCCTCCTACCCTATAATGTATATATGGCCATACAGATATATACTAATTTTCAATCAGGTACAATCAATTGATGAAAACTGTTTGGATGAAACTGATCAACAATAACTTCAAACTGACTCGTTGAAAATTAAATCCAAGCTTTTCACAAACCACACGTCACAGGCAGCATCTTGGTCGATTGGAATTAGATTAGAATAATCAAGAGATGGAGCAAGTGGAAAATATGTCAAGAAAAAAACAAAACATGTTTCTACTGCACCTCTGAGCATGCATAAGAGTTACAAATCTTTGGAATACATTGTGGCTTAAGCAATTGCTCTCTCATGTACATTTAAGTCTATGAGCAATATCAAAGTTACTGAAAAATTGCCAATGCTATTTTTTCCCTACATATAAAAAATCGATTCAAATACGGCAATAGGCAATGTTAAAAACCATGCATAATGCACACATAATTGCACATTTGTAAGAATAAGACTAAAATACATCATATGTCTTAATAAATTACATTCACTGACTTTCAGAAACCAATAAAATGTTCTTTGTCAGAGCAACTTACATAGTTCTGCAAATAAATACATACATATACAAACACAAAGAACACATTATTCTATCTGGCATCTCTCTTATATTATGGATGCAAAAGGAGGAATTCTGTGTTCACACTGAAATGCATCAATATTTCTGCTATACACACATACACTCAGCAAAACAGACTAAAAAAAACCAAAGATCAAACCAATAATATTTACACATTAATAAACCATACATTACACAAACTTAATCTCTTTTTAAGAAAGCAAACCCATATTACACAAAATATGATGGTAACAACATCATTAACTACCAAACTCTGGACAATCATGAAAATGAGAATGTTGATAGCAATAAAATAGCTAAGTACAGTGTATTTGCTATGACTATGAATTCAAACTTGTGGGCAATAATGAACATTGCATGATGCTACTGAATTCACAATGTACTTCAATCTACCATTTAATATCCTTCTCTGCCTTCTTTCTTCACTCCGTCATTTGGAAGGTCATCTGCAATTCTATAAATTTTGTAGACAATTCATGACAAGTTTAGAATGTTATCTAGAGATGTCTATACTGTCTTAAACACACTGAAAAATGCAGGTTACTCTTAGTGAATGTTCTTATTAATACTTACAGGCTTGTACAGCATTTATCATAACAGATGCACAATATGTTGGAGATGCTGAGGACATACAAAAATAAAAAGAAGAAAAATGTCCACTGCTAAATTTTGATGCCCTTTTACATTTTTATGCGGTATACCGTCACACAATTTTGAAGTATGTCATTTCACTGTGAGGTGTGCATCTTCTCTGGAAAACAATGAAGTTAAAAAAAAAATCCTGTCAACTCAAAAGAGCTAGAATTAGAGTCTCTATTATTGTTCAATGCAACTATGCAACATCAATCTTTTTGAGCTGCTGTGAATTTGTTGATTTGGCATTTTACACAATGTCCCATTGAAAATCATGTTGTATATTATTCCATGACATATCGTGCCTACATACCAAAAAATAGTAGTTTTGAACCTTTACTTACAGATATACATTCAATGTTTTCATTTCCTGCATTAATTAGCATAATGAATTAATCAAAAACAAATCTGAATAATTGCAGAATAATTACCTATTCAAATTTGAAGCTTACTTTGTGAGTGCCCCCCTCACTCCAAGTCTTGCTAGCCGCCAAAATAGCCCAATCTCTTTAGGGTTAAGGATCAACAATGTACAATAATAGTTGACACATAACAACCATAAAATTGTATGCTTTTATTTTTGTACCAGTTTCATGTCATGCAAAAAATGCGCAAAAATTACACCATGAAAATTTCCACTTTTACAGAACTCTGATCATTTGACTTGCAGAATTCCTGAAGACAAATTTGATTTAAAGTTCAAGTCATCCCTGAGCTTACTGAATTGATTCAACTATTTGGTATAATTGGTTGACTATTAAAAAAAAACGTTCCCCTGGACTTCCCTACGGAAGAGGTGCTAGGTGCCTTTCCCTGGTGCTAGACTTATACCATTTTTCAAATAATCCCCATAGCAAGATCATCACATTCAAAATGGCAGTAGAGACAACAACAAATACACAAGGCTCATGATAGCTACTAGGATAATAAAGCTAATCCTACAATCAGTATTAAACCATAAGAACATCAAAATAGTACCAGTATCATATACAGATCATGCAAAACACATGAGTAAGCACAACATGCAATCAAAATATATCACATGCAAAACATACATTTGCAGTGGATATACACTTGTAGGTGGTTAAAGCAAGGAAGTACTACCTCCTCGGTTCAAGGCAAAGATATGTTCTAGCTGGCAATAATTTGCACAAATGTCTACAATCATCAAGCACTGTGACTAATGAAATCAATTAAAATTGTATTAGGAAAGACATTTCTTTTCAGCCAGTTAACCACTCATTCATAAATTGCAGCGTTAGCAATGATTTTTTCTCTTTTTTAACATAAAATAGGTGCCTGGGAAAGCATTTACACAACATACATTGTAGTTTAGAAAGGCAAGCTAACACTTTAACGTGAGTAATGCAAAGTACCATGAATTAATTTTGCATTTACATAAAGATGAATATCTATGGGTCGCAGTTTGTTAAAATAAAATGATAGGATGGGGTAGAGTCTTGAAAATATGATGATACATTGTTCATCTGGTCATAAAGATGATACATCTTTCTTCTTTTTTTTCACAGTAAAAATTTCTCTATTGTTACTTTGATACACAATTTGCATTTGTTGTTGTTGTTATTGCATACTGCCACTCAGACCAGCATTAGAAAAAACATGCAGTGAACAATAACACCTATAAATGAAAATATTTATGAAAGAAGTTTGAACACATTGTGATTTCAGATCAAAATATGTATGACAGCCATTCACAGATGACAAAATATTTCATTTGGTCCATAAGAAATGAGAATGTACAATAATAGATAGAATGGTGCTATTTGCACTTCAAATTTGGTCATTCACTCTGAGAAATTTAGTTATGTATGTTTTAATACACTGCTTTTCAAGGCAGACCTTATCAAACAACACTTGCACTTTGAAATAGCATTGATCTAAATATAGTATAGCAAAAAACATCTTTTTTTATGTTAAAGTGTAACACAAATGTTTCTCCTCATGCCCTACATAATTTCATTGACCATCATAAAACAGTTGGAAATGCAGAACACATGAACCATTCTTATTTTTAAGAATATACATAACTTTTTATCCATGAATATCTTGGATAGGCAAGATACAGCCTTCTACACATATTATTATAAACTTTACAAAAAGTTGTAGAGAGACAAAGACTGGAATTATAATGCTACTGGAAGGATGCACCAGTAACACTCTATCTAAAGCTTGGGGTTGGGTTATAAAACTTTCAGAAAGGTCAAAAGTAGAGACATTCAATTGCTGAAATGTCTCATAAGAGTCTCAACTTGGCCCATAAGGTACCGCCTGGCAGGAGCAATGAAGTCATTGTGGATGACTTGCCACCTGTCAACAATCCACGATTTGGCTGGCTCATAGTATACATGCCTGAGGTCAGACACTTGCTGCAAGTCTTGCACAGGCTGCACCAGAGGGAGATCTGTCTCAAAGAGAAGAAAGATAACGAGGAGGGTGGTGAGAGTGACCAGGAGGAACAGAAGTATCATGGAGTAGGCACTAGAGGAAGGGATTTCCCCTTCCTTTCTGTCGAATGGCTTTTGTGATATCTTGGCCAGACTGCCATCCAGCTGCTTATTGCTTTCCTCACAAGTCATCTGGCTGAGCTTGGCTTGAGCATCACTTTCACTGGCTTCAGTGTGGCCTTTGGTCTCCGTCACCTCCTCCTCTTCTACGAGGTTAGGGAGTGGGTCCCATGTTGGATTCTGGCCATCAGTGACTACTGTGCCTGCAGACCCAACAGTGGTCTGCTGCTGTGGCTGGGTGTCTGTGCTGCTTGTGTCATCTTCAGTGTCTACCGAAGCCAGTGAGAACATTGGAGGAAGAATGTCCAGCTCTCGGACTGGGGTGGAGTGATTCTGTGATGCCATGTGTGCTGAGAAACCTGGATGAAAGGTAATTGAAGAGGTCTCATACTATAGCTACTGCAAATTTTCATTTTTACTGTCAAAGAAATTTAATGCATTATTTATCTCTTTTTTTTGCACAGCTGCCCATACAAGAACGTCTTTGCAAAATGCCTGTACACGACATGCAGTCTTTGTTGAGCATATACAAAGAAAGCAGCCTGAGACAAACATAGTCACATAAGTAAATATAATGAGACAATATGTTTTTTGTTTTTTTTAATGCTTCTCTCTTAAAGTATGCCATAAAATATTCCATGCTTCCAGTATTTCCTGCGCATTCCTTTCAGCATATTTTCCACATCTGGGTCTGACACCTTTTTACCTTTTAAAATGTCAACTGACCTTCTAAAGTAGGAATCAGACTATACTGAGTGATGTCATGCAATTTTCTAGTTACCCTACACACCAGGGTCAACAAAAACAGGACAGGAAAAAAAAAATTGACAGGAAAGTATAAGTACGGGCACCTGCTTGTGAAGAGCATGATTATGAGATTTGCCTGTTTGAGCAAGTGAGTGAACTTTCTTCTTTTTTTTTTTTTAACTGCTCTGTCATGTCCCATAGAAAGGGAATATGTGATAGACAAATGGGGAAATCAAGGTTGTCCATTCATTATATCTGGCCATTTCTGACCGGCCATAGGCAAGTGGTCTTGTTCTGATTTTGATCCCTGATAAGAAAAATTAAATAAATACATCAATTTTGTCTCTGGCACCTTTCAAGGCCAAGGTATAAAATTGAAACAGTGCTTATTTGGGAAAATCAACAGCCAGAGAAAATCAAGAGCAATCATTACATTTTCACTTTTTGAACATTCCTGTTATCCCACACACATCAAATACTTTTAGATATAATTGTTCCTACAATGAAGTAATCAGTATACTTTAAATTCTCTTATGCTTTGCAAGGCATTCACAGAATTAGCTACTGACAAATCAGACTCTTTGAGAGCTTGGTAAAAGACATGGAAAGACATCTTTTCAACAAGTGATGCAGTCGCTAAAAATTCATCCATGCATGACATTTGCACCACTGGTGCACTACAACAAACAGTTGTCAAGGTAATATATTTGTAAGAGCTCCTCAATTTTTCTTTATTTCTGTGTCATATCACTATAACTGAGTATCTCATTTACTATTAATACAATAGAGTTATATGTACTATTTGTGCAATATTTGTGCAATGCAAGTGCTGCAAATATTTCACAAAACTGTAGAAAATGTTGACAACTTAAAAGAATAGCAACTCCACTCCTGACAGACAACAGATGGGTCAACCATATGAACATATGATGCCCTGAATAGTCTTTGAATAGTGACAGTAAAATCCTATGATCCTTATCTTTTTTTTTTTACACTGGCCTAATAAAACTACAATTTAAACAACTAGATTTACAACAATATAGAAACAGTCTGTATCTGGTAAGATGTGCAAGAAACAAACAAAATATACTAATAAAACCT